>NC_082723.1:1888017-2188017 GCF_030144855.1 Hypanus sabinus
GTGGGGGGGGGGGGGTGGAGCTGTGTGACGTCACCTGTGTGGGAGCGCTTGTAATTAAAAACACCTGAATGGACGTTTCTGATGATTTCAGTGGGACAACAACATTAATCACGGGTTTCATCACTGGATCTTGTGTTGTGAGATGTAAAGTCCCCTGTTATGTGTCCGGCTGTGCCGTGTTGTTGGTGGAGTGGCCAGCGTGGTGTTTGTCTCGATTCGGGTCACAACACCAGAATTGCCAGCGGGGTCCACACACAGTGTATTAGTCAACAGAAAACCTCTCGTCCCTGCAGTCTTTGTCTCCTGGTAAACTCAACACCCTGACAATGTGGACCACAGATACTCCTTCCTCTTTAAAGTCAGTTATTCATTCAGACAGCTGATCGCTGAGAGGAATTATATTTATTGGTCATTAACGTTCGCCCAGATTCGTTTGGACGGATATGATATGGAGTTCGGGGTGTCACAGTGAAAGGGCCGGAGGGCCGAACTCTCTCCGTTGTCCAAACATCCTTCCAGGTGAGGCGACACTTCACCTGTGAATCTTCCTGGGTCGCCCGTTGTATCCGCTGCTCCCGATGCTGCCGCCTCTTCACTGGTTACACCAGCTCCTCCGCAGTTGTGCGGGGCAGGGTTGTTTTTTTGCGGGGCGGATCGATGTTTGTGGTGAACTATGTGCCTGTCGGGACACGCCCCTGCTGACTGCTCCTGTGGCTCCTCCCACAGGCCCCTGTATAAAGGCGATCTGAGGCCTGACGCTCGGCCTCAGTCTCCAGGACATTGTCTGATAGACACTCACTCCTGGTTCCTTCTTCCAGTCAATAAAAGCCGATATCTCGCCTTATGTCTCAGTGTGAGTTATTGATGGTGCATCAATGTTATTGTTCCCTTTTGTGCGGGAGGGGTGGGTTTTGGGGGTTGATGATCGGGATGCCGTACTTTTTGATGCGGGGGGTGGGGTGGGAGTTAGATTTTTCTCTCTGAACGACTTTCATGCTCTTTCTTTGTTTTATGGTTCTCTGGAGAAATAAAAAACGCAAGAGCTGTTTATGGATACCTGCTTTGATAATAAACTGACCTTTGAACTGTCCGCTCCCAGCGGGACTTCCCGGTGTCCAAGCATTTTCATTCCGATTCCCATTCCCGATCCGACGTGTCAACCCATCCCCTCCTCTTGTGCCAAGTTAAGGCCACCCTCAAGGTCCATGATCTAGACCTTATATTCCGTCTGGGTAGCCCTCCCCCCAACCTGATGGCATGACTATCGATTTCTCCTCCCGGTGAACAAATCTCCCTCCCTCCCACTCCCTCTCTGACTTCTCACGACTGTTGACTCTTTTCGATAGATGCTGCCAGGACTGCTGACTTCCGCCAGCATTTTGTTTGTGTTCCTCTATTTCCTGCATCTGCCGACCTTAAAGAGCAACCAGGAGAAAATCTGCAGATGCTGGAAATTCAAACAACACACACAAAATGCTGGTGGGACACAGCAGGCCAGGCAGCATCTATAAGGAGAAGCACTGTCGACGTTTCTGCTGTGTCCCACCAGCATTTTGTGTGTATTTTCTGCAGACTTTGCCGCGTTTGTGATTTGCCTCTCCGTTGTCCCTCACGCCTCTGATCATAGGAGGTGCTGCAGGGACCGCTGGCCACTAGTGGCGATGTGCAGACCTCCGGCCGCTGGTGTCGCTGGAGGGACCTCCGGCCGCTGGCGATGATGTGCAGACCTCCGGCCACCGGTGGTGCTGCGTAAAACCTCCTGTTTAACGCATGTGCAGTGCCGACTGCAGCTGTTGTTGGGGGTCCTCCGACTGGAGTGTGGGTGAGGGGGGTCTGATCTCGGCGGATTTCTGTAAGTCGGGGGCCGGTTGCATTGAGAAAGGGCCGGGCCCGAGATCTGCAGGACGGCTGGAGCAGGGGTGCAGTGCCAATCTTTTAGCTGCCGGAGCAGTACGAGCGGTGATTGATAAGTTCGTGGCCCAAGTTAGACGCCCTAACGTTATACAGCTCTCGACACATGTAGGTGCAGTTCAACTTCCTTGCCACATTCAGGTGATGAGCACGTACACAAATTGGGTGTATGTGTGTGTGTATATATATAGACGGCTTTTTATAATGTCAAACACTATACAAATATGAAAGAAATATATATGAATTCCAGAGTACCACAGAAATACGGTGATAGTTATTAACAAGATTATAGCCAATCACTGCATTTCAGTATATAACTGGTACAATAAAACATATAACACTTAATTTAATAATACGATAAAGTATTGCTCAGTTGCATTCACTAATAATCATAAAATATCATTGTCAAGCAAGTGGAGTAAAGAAAATTGTTTGCTTAGAAGCCATAGGATTATTAGTGATAAAAAACTTACTTTTGTATTAGCGGGTAATCCACGGACCACCACAGTCACAGCTCCAGGATTTCACCAAAAACGATCAAATATCTTAATGATATTAGTGGCATTTCCCCCCCCCCCTCCCCATCCACCAACCCCTTTCCCCAACCCCCACTTCCGTAAAATTCCCTCAATTTAATATGCAGCCACTGTTAAATTCCCCGTTTGTTTATTTTGATTTATCTTTACAGAGGTGCTGAGTGGTGCTCCGGTGAGCTCCGGCAGCACTGCACCCCTGTTTAGATCCAAGTAGAATGGACCCGGGGATCAAGATGCCCGGGTTTATGAGGTGTTGAGCGATTAAATGTTTGTTTCTGGAGTTCCTTTGGAAGCAATGACTGCTAATCTGAGGAGAGAATGAGTTTGTATTCCATCCCTCACAAGGAGAGGCTGTGATTAAATGGGCTGTTCTGTGTTTGAACCAGTAGAAATAGACCTGGGGGGTTCAGTGTTCGAACTGTGTTTGGAAATTCCTCCTCGCTGTTCCCTGTCTGTCAGACAGTGGAAATCAAACAGAAACTCAGGTTGCTGGAGATCTGCACTAAAAATGATAAATTTTGAATCCATTCTGACAAATGATTGTGAACCTGAATCGTTAAATTTGTTGCTCTTCCCACAGCAGTTCCTCACCTGTTGAGCTATTCTGGTGAATCCAGTTTCTTTTTGTTCCATTCACTCTGGAATGGTTAAAATTTCCTGATTGTCTGTTATACTTGGGAATGTGTTCAGTGCAGTTGTTGCTAATGAGATTCACGTGAATAATCTCAGGAATGATCGGCTTTCTGTATGAGGAGCATTTGATGGTTATGGGGCTGTGCTCAATGGAGTTCAGACGGGGGTGAAAGGGGAGGGGGTGGTTAAGTAAACCTACCAAATGCTGTAAAGCCTGGATACAGTGGACATGGAGAGGATGTTCCCATTAGACGGAGAGTCTGTGATCTGACAGCACATTCTCAGAATAAAGATGCTTCCCTTCAAAACTGTGATTAGAAAAACTCATTCAGCCAAAAGATGACTGGTCTGTGCAATTTGTTGCCGCAGAGGTTGGTTGAGGCTGCAAGTTGGGTATATTTATGGCAGAGATTAATCTACTCATGATTGCTAAGTAGCTTCAGGGTACCAGGAGGAAGGTAGGAATATGGTGTTGGAATAAATCTCAGCCATAGTTGAGTGGTGGAGCAGACTCGATGGATCGAATCACCTAATTCTGTTCCTGCATCTTACATCTTACCATGACAGAACGATTACTCCTTCCTATCCCATATCAGGTTTTGTGACGTGTCAGGGACAATTACAGATTTGTTCACTGAGATCCTTATATTTGTCTTCAATATTTAGATTTCAGTTTTTTGTTCTCCTTTGTATTGTTAACGTGCTTCATTATCTTTCGTGTTAAAGTTAGACCTGTGGTGAGAGATTTATTGGAAGAAAAGCCCACAACTGGAAGCAAACTACGACTAAAGAAGAGGGAACAGCAGCAAGTGAACCAGCCCGAGGACTGAGAGCACCGACTGGAGAGAACCCATCTGACTCAGGGTTTCCAGTGATTCCGTCAGGAGCAAGTTTGGTGAGTCTCATTTACTCAGACACTGGTACTTTAGAAATTACATGCCGTATAAGCCGACCCCCATTTTCAAGGTTAAAAAAGTGACTTTTTCATGTTACCTTTGTATAAGCTGACCCCTTTTGTAGAGGTTTTTGATTTAACCAGAAACAATCAGAAGATCTCACGTGCCTGTACTCTGCTTTGCAGTATCCGGAACCTGGAAATTTTGTAAACCTGCTAAGAAAACAGGCTTACACATTGAAGAGCATTATAAGCAAATTCTTAATAAATAAATCAGGGAGGGAAATTTTGGATTAGTTCTCCAATGGTAAAGAAGCCTCTGAAATGTTGCCCCCGCGAAACCATTTAGCGCCCATCGTAATCTCGTTAAAACATAACACGGGGTACTCAGTATTGAGTTTGTGACCGCCATGTACAAAAGATTAAAACGAATGCGATGTGATGCTGGCTTCAAGCTGAAGGTTGTTGATTTTGCTAAAGGAACAAATAATTCTGCAGCTGCTAAGAGGTTTAGTGTAAACGAGAGAGAGTGAGAGAGTGGAGAAAGGCAGAGGACAAGCTGAGAGAAATGCCAAAGATGAAATGTGCAAACTGCAGGAAAACATGCCAGTGGCCAGAACTGGAAGAAAAAGTTTGAGAGTGGGTGAATCACCAGCGATCGTCATGATACATTGTTACCAGAGAAGTGATTCGAGTTCAAGCGTTGAAAATGGGCCGAAAAACACCGTGAGGTCAGCGAAAATTTCAAAGCTACGCGAAGTTGGTGCACCTGATTTATGAATAGACGTGATCTTGTGTTGAGACAAAAAACAAAAATTGCTCAGAATATTCCCGTGAGGTGTTGCTGTTTACGTTCAAAATTGCTGCCGGTTGCTTGACGTGGGTTAAAGAGGTGTGGCGTTGACATTCCGAAGGTTTCGGGAAGGAAAAGTTGCTACTTGTCTGGGACGTGTTCAAAGCGCACTTGTCAGGTGAGTCAAAAGCAGCACTGAAAGCTGAAAACAAGGACATTACAGTCATCCCCGGTGGTTTGATCTCCGTGCTCCAGCCACTAGATGTGATTTTAAACAAACCAAAGAATTCATACGTTGAGTGTGGAATGAATTTGACTCGGAAACAACCAATAAATCCGACCTGTCTTCCCTGTATTCGTTTTTCCAAAGTTGGCACCCTCTGGATATGCCAGCCCCCTAATTTTAGGACCAAAACTTAGGGCCAAATTCTCGGCTTATACGCTGGAATTTACAGTGTCTGCCTAGAAGTATCAGTTCAGTCTGTCAGACCCAGTTGCAATGATGTACTGTCAGCGTCCGAGCTCTTTAAAGTCACTCACATTCCCTCAGTGTTTGTTCATTTGAAGAACTTGTGTCTTCTGAAGTAGCTTTTGGTCGGTTCTGAGTGTGGAGAGGGAAAGAGGGGTGTTTATACTTACTATCCTGCAAAAAGAAGTAATTGTTTGCAATTACTGGCTGCAGACTCACTACCCATACCCTGTACATTCTCAACCAGATTATTGACATAGATGACAAGTAGCAATGGATGTCACCCTGGGGAGCTCCAGGAGGCAGGGCCTTGACTCCAATAAACAGCCTCCCATCATCACCAACACACACAAAATGCTGGTGGAACGCAGCAGGCCAGGCAGCATCTATAAGGAGAAGCACTGTCGATCTCTGTGGCTTCCCTCCTCCCCCTTTCTTTCTCCCTCGGCCTCCCGTCCCATGATCCTTTCCCTTCTCCAGCTCCGTATCAATTTCGCCAATCACCTTTCCAGCTCTTAGCTTTATCCCACCCCTTCCGGTCTTCTCCTATCATTTTGCATTCCTCCTCCCCCCAATACTTCCAAATCTCTTAGTATCTTTCCTTTCAGTTAGTCCTGACGAAGGGTCTCGGCCCAAAAAGTCAACAGTGCTTCCCCTTATAGATGCTGCCTGGCCTGCTGTGTTCCACCAGCATTTTGTGTGTGTTGTTTGAATTTCCAGCATCTGCAGATTTCCTCGTGTTTGCTCCTATCATCATCATCTGCTTCCTACCATCGAGCTGTTCCCAGTCTCTGGGCTCTGTGACAGAATGGTAGCAGCAAGATTAGACAGTGATTAATATAAAGAGAGATTTGTTGTTTCCTGAAAGCTGTCGGATGCAATGGACCAGATCCTCCCTTGCTCACAACTAAGTCTGCCCCAGAACACATCCTCCCGGGTCACACTGTGTCCGATAACCCACATCCCCAACCTCCCTCCACCCCGTCGGTAGCCTCATGTGTGGCACCTTGTCAAAGGTCTGAAAATCCACGTACTCAATATCTACTAATTCTCCTTTGTCCACCCTGTTTATTATTTCTCAAAGCATTCCACCAAATTTATCAGGCAACCCTTCGTTGCATATTCTGATGGGGTGATCCTGAGGCTGAGCCAGGATCCTCAAGTGTGGCACAAGGTCGGCCAAGTAGCAACAACCACTCCGACCCTCGTCCCCCTCGAGAACCCGTCTGGTAAGGTGTGGTTCCATGTCGCTGCCCTGTTCTTTCTCCCGGCAGCCAGGGATCGGCCCTATTTCCACAACCCAATGAGTTCCATTTAGTGGTCCAGGGGTATCATAAGTTTGACTCTTGGTACAGTTACTACTTCCCACTTGATAGGGTGCACTCTCGTTCTGGTTACACCAACAAGTAGTACTGGCCAATGCTGGAGACGTAACTCTTATCCCCGGCCATAGCTTGGAGGGGTCTTGTGGAGGAGATCTACGACTCCAACCCTCAAAGCAACACCATCCCCAGTCTCGCCTTCCAGACCTGGATATGGTGCAATTGACAATGCTACCATTACGGCTCTCAGAAAACACAGGAAATGAATTATGCCACTGCTTTCAGATGATGGATGCAGTGGAACTGCTGTTTTATAGCAAGTTCTTTAGAGATTTCCTCATTTATTTTGGCCCATTCTCCTAGCTTATTTCTGGCAGTCCACAGTGAGGAGTTATTTAGCAATATTTTCACAACAGTCATAGTGATATTATTAGTTGTAGGAACAGCTCAGCCTTCTGGGCAGAGACGGCCGCTTCAAAAGAGGCCTGCTCAATTACACTGGCATGCAAAAGTTTGGGTACCCCTGGTCAAAATTTCTGTTACCGTGAATAGTTAAACAAGTAAAATTTGAACTGATTTCCGAAAGGAGTCAGTTAAAGATGACTCATTTCTTTCATATTTTAAGCAAGAAAGCTTTTTTATTTCCATATTTTATAGTTTCAAAATAACAAAAAAGGAAAAGGGCCCAAAGCAAAAGTTTAGGCATCCTGCATGGTCAGTACTTAGTAACACCCACTTTGGCAAGTATCACCACTTGTAAATGCTTTTTGTAGCCAGCTAAGAGGCTTTCAATTCTTGTTTGAGGGATTTTCGCCCATTCTTCCTTTGCAAAAGGATTCTAGTTCTGTGGATTCTTGAGCTGTCTTGCATGCACTGCTCTTTTGAGGTCTATCCACAGATTCTCGATTATGTTTAGGTCAGGGGAATGTGAGAGCCATGGCAAAACCTTCAGCTTGCACCCCATGAGGTAGTTCATTGTAGATTTTGAGTTATGTTTAGGATCATTGTCTTGTTCTAAAAACCATCCTTTTTTCATCTTTGGCTTTTTTACGGACAGTATGATGTTTGCTTCCAGAATTTGCTGGTATTTAATTTAATTAATTCTTCTCTTTACCAGTAAAAGGTTCCTGCAATTAAGGGAAGTACAGTTCCCATACCAGGCCGTGATGCAGCCAGTCAGGATGCTCTCAATTGTGTTCCTGTAGAAAGTCTTTAGGATTTGGGTCCCCATCCCAAACTTTTTCAACTATCTGAGGTGAAAGAGGCGCTGTGCTTTTTTCACAACACAGCCAGTGTATGCAGACCATGTGAGATCCTTGGTGATGTTTATGCAATGGAACTTAAATCTGTTCACCCTCTCAACCCCAGATCCACCGATGTCCATTCCTTCTGTCCAGATTCCAGATGAGCTCAGGACAGGGAATTATGATATTCTAGCCATTATTGGGACTTGCTGACACCCAACAGTCTGAGGGATTTAGAGGAACAAATTTGTAGAGAGATTGCAGACCATGCCAAGAAACAAAGGTTGATTTAGTAAGTGATTTTAACTTTCCATATATTGACTGGGACTCCCATAATGTAAAAGGAATAGAAGGGGTAGAGTTTGTCAAATGTGCACTTAATCAGTACCTAGAATTCCTGACGTATAAGTGTGCAATAAGCTGTTAGGAAATGATCCATGGCTGGTGACAGCAATTAGAGATCATAGTGCCATGAAATTAAAAGTAAATAAGGAAAAAGAGAGTTCTAGATCACGGATTGAGATTCTCAATTGGAGAAAGGTCAATTTTGATGGTATCAGAAAGGATCTGACAAGTGTGGTTTGGGACAGGCTGTTTTCTGGCAAAGGAGTACTTGGTAAGTGGGAGCTTTCAGAAGTGAAATTTTGAGTTTGTATATATAGAGTTTGTATATGTCTGTCAAAATAAAAGTTGAAAGGTAACTGGTGCAGGGAACCTTGGTTCTCAAGAGATATTGAAACCCCGGATATTTTGTTCCTCTAAATGCCTCAGACTGTTGGGTGCTGCCAAGACTTATTAATGACTGACTCATTAATTATCATTCTATGTCCTCAACTCATCTGACTTGTTTTTTGGTCTTCTGTTGATTTCTCAAAACTTCCCAATAGTTTTTGCTCTTTTGTTTGCCCTCCCTTTGGCTTTTTGTTGGCTTTGGCTCATTTCAGCCACGGTTGTGTCCTCCTGCCTTTCCAATGCTTCCACTTCTTTGGGATGTATCGATCACTCAGCTCCCGAATTGCTTGCAGAAACTCCAGCCATTGCTGCTCCGTTGTCACTCCTACCTTTCCCTTCCAAACAAGTTCGGCCAGCTTCTCTGTCATAGAAACATGGAGAAGTTCAGTATGGAAACAGACTATTTGGCTCATCTAGTCAATGCTGAAAATACATTCAAGCTGTCTAATGCATCTGCCTGCACTGGGACCATCGCCCTCCAAACACCTACCATCTAGGCTCCCATCCAAACTTGTTTGAAACGGTGAATCCGAGCTAGCGTGCACCACCTGTGCTGGCATTTCTTTCTGCACTCTCATGGCCAATTCACTGAAGAGATTTTCCACATGTTCCCCATAAATTTTCACCTCCCCACTTACCCATAACCTGTGGTTGTTGTCACACTTAACATCATTTGAAAAGCCTGCTTGAACTTACCCGTTCTATACCCTTATATTTTGTCTACACTGAAACATAGAAAACCTACAGCACGATACATGCCTTTTGGCCCACAAAGCTGTGCAAAACATATCCTTACCTTAGAATTACTTAGGCTTACCCATAGCCCTCTAATTTTCTAAGCTCCATGTATTCATCCCGGACTCTCTTAAAGGACCCTTTCATTTCCGCCTCCACCACCGCCTCTGGCAATCAATTGCACACACTCACCACTCTCTATGTAAAAAAAACTAACTTCTGTACTTCTAACAAATCCTCAAAGCAAAGTATATTTTCCTTGTTTATGTTTAGAGCCGTTTTTTAGGTGGATAAGATGATGAGGGGCATTGATCGTGTGGATAGTCAGAGGCTTTTTCCCAGGGTTGAAATAGCTAACACGAGGGGGCAGAGTTTTAAGGTGCTTGGAAATGGGTACCGAGGGGATATCAGGGGTAACTTTTTCACACCGAGAGTTGTGCATGCATGGAATTTACTGCTAGCAACGATGGTAAAGGCGGATAAAATAGGGTTCTACTTCACCATTCTTACGCTGCACTCCCTCATTAGCCAGACTGTCCTTCCTCAAATTTGGAGACCAAAACTCACACAATACTCCAGTTGGGGTCTCACCAGGGCGCTGTGCAGCTGCAGAAGGACCTCCTTACTCCTATACTCAATTCCTCTTGTTATAAAGGCCAGTATGCCATTAGCTCTCTTCACTGCCTGTTGCACCTGCATGTTGCTTGCATTGACTGATGTACAATAACACCTAGATCTCGTTGTACTTCCCCTTTTCCTAACTTGACTCCAATTAGATAGTAATCTGCCTTCTTGATCTTGCCACCAAAGTGGAAGAACAGGAAGGCAGATTACTATCTAAATAGAGTCAAGTTAGGACTCCATTTGACTATGTCGCCTATGTCCACTTTGTTGGCTATGTATGGAATCAAAAGAAATGCGAGAGATATTAAATGTTTTTTTTGCATCTGTATTTACTAAGGAAACTGGAATGGAGTTTATGGAAACAAGGCAAACAAGTAGGGAGTTCATGGAATTTATACAGACTAAAGAGGAGGAGGTGCTTCTGTCTTGAGGCATATCAGATTAGATAAATCCTCAGGAGCTGACAGGGTATTCCATCGGACCATGAAGGTGACTAAGCTCCTGGCCGGGGCCCTGGAAGAAATATTTAAAATGTCGATATCCACGGATCAAGTGTCGGAGGATTGGAGGATAGCTCATCTAGTTCCGTTGTTTAAAAAAGGCTCAAAAAGTAAAGCCGGGAAATTATAGGCCGGTAGTAGGTAAATTATTGGAAGGAATACTAAGAGATTGGATCTACAAATATTTAGATAGACATATTAGAAAAAAGACAGCATGGCTTTGTGAGTGTAGGTCATGTTTAACCAATCTATTAGAGTTTTCCGAGGAGGTTACAAGGAAACTGGATGAAGGGAATGCAGTGGATGTTGTCTACATGGACTTCAGTAAGGCCTTTGACAAGGTCCCGCATGGAAGGTTAGTTAGGAAGATTCAGTCGCTAGATATACATGGAGAGGTAGTAAATTGGATCAGACATTGGCTCAATGGAAGAAGCCAGAGAGTGGTAGTGGATGATTGCTACTCTGAGTGGAGGCCTGTGGCTAGTGGTGTGCCTCAGGGATCAGTGCTGGGTCCATTGTTATTTGTCATCTATATCAATGATCTGGATGAAAATGTGGCAAATTGGATCAGCAGATTTGCTAATGATACAAAGATTGGAGGTGTAGTGGACAGTGAGGAAGGTTGTCAAAGCTTGCAGAGGGATTTGGACCATTTGGAGGAATGGGCTGAAAAATGACAGATGGAGTTTAATGCAGACAAGCGTGAGGTATTGCACTTCGGAAGGTCAAACCAAGGTAGAATATACAAGGTAACTGGTAGGACACTGAGGAGTGCAGTAGAACAGAAGGATTTGAGAGTACAGATCCATAATTCCCTAAAAGTGGCTTCACAAGTAGATAGGATTTGTAAGGAAAGCTTTTGGTACATTGGCATTTAGAAAGCAAAGTTTTGAGTATAAGAGTTGCAATGTAATGGTGGGGTTGTATAAGACATTGGTAAGACTGAATCTGGAGTATTGTGTGCAGTTTTGGTCACCTAATTACAGGAAAAATATTAATAAGGTTGAAAGAATGCTGAGACGGTTTACCAGGATGTTGCTGGGACTTGAGAAACTGAGTTACAGAGAAATGTTGATTAGGTTAGGACTTTAGTCCCTGGAGCGTAGGAGAATGAGAGGTGATTTGATAGAGGTGTATAAAATTATAACGGATATACTTAGAATGAAAGCAAGAAGTATTTTTTTCCACTGAGGCGAGGGGAGAGAAAAAAAACCCAGAGTTTATAGTTTAACGGTGAAGAGGGAAAGTGGGCTTCTTCATGCAGAAAGTGGTGGGAGTGTGGAATGATCTGCCAGATGAAGTGGTGAATGCGGGCTCACTTTTGATATTCAAGAAAAACTTGGGCAGGTATATGGATGAGAGGGTTTTGGAAGGATATGGTCCAAGTGGAGGTCAGTGAGACTAGGAGAAAAATGATTCGGCAGAGACAAGAAGGGCCAAAAGGCTTGTTTCTGTGCTGTAATGTTCAATTGTTCTATAGTTCTATCTGGTTTTCTCTGAAAGAGGTTATATCTAAACAAACTCCAGTGGGCTTCGTAGTCGCCCTGGATTATTACGTAAAATAACAATTAATATTGCAATTATTGTTATTCTTTCGCTTGACTTCGCACAGTTTCTTTTGTTACACATATTCAGTGTTTTGGCCGTCCTGTGAGTGCGGTCCCTCATGGATTTTACTCTGTTTCTTTGATACCCTCGGGAAAGTGAATCCCATTGTACATGGTGTATATGTAGATAGATATGCTGTGATGCAAAATTTACTTTCTGCTCTGAACTCTGAACCGATTGGGCCGGAGGATATTTTCCGGGCTGTGCGATTCAAAACATCTGCATTGCAAAACAAGGAAGAGTGGCCTGTTAAACCAGAAAAAGTGAATATAATCCGGTCAGGAATGATTAATCCGATATTCCCAAATCCAGAAAAGTGTTAAACGCACCACGAGCTCCACGGCTTAAGAACGACGATGTAAAATGCCGTTTCAACAACATGTCTGAATGGCCCCGATGTCATTCTGTCCAAACAACAGCCGCGGCTGAGAAGGTGACACAGACACTCTTCACCGAGGCCTTGTTCTCATCAAACTCCGCAGCCCGAATCCCATGTATTGTGACCTGTTGTTCATTTCTCTGTTGTGACTAAAACAAAATCTTTATCTTATTTGCTTCTTTCTCAGACTCCCAAATAGTTCACACTTTGGTCACTCAGTAAAATTACAGTGATTGCATTATAAAAACAGCACGTGAAAAACAGAGTATTTGTCAGGAGTGGGGTTCGAACCCATGTCTCCAGGTGGAGACTAGAACACTCGCGTTTACTAGGAAGCGACTTTCTCGCCTTAGATCTGGCGCCTTGGACCACTCGGCCACCCTGACAGCCCCTGTTGTACTCTCTCCACATGCCAGATAAACAGCTGTATTTCGTATTAGTATGAATGACTGCTTTGATGAGAGGGTATACATACAAACACACTCTATATCCTGGGATTTTAAATGAATATGGACGTGATGCATTTTCTCAGATTGCCGAACATGTCGGAATCAGAGCGTCCAGCATCACAGCACTGGAATTGTGCTGCACCCCGTTCAGGCCATCCTCCAGAGAGAGGATGACGTGGATTCGGAGAGTGTGCAGAAGAGCATCACCGAGATGCTACCTGAAATAGACTGTTTGTGTAATAACGAGAGTTTAGTCAAACGTGTTCTTTTTCTCTGGAGCATCGGAGGTGCGGGGGAATCCGACAGACGTTTCTTAGATTTTCAGGCATAGATATTGATAAGTTATCTCCATTCTCGGGTTTACATGTCGTTAAACGATCCCCTCTTAGGGCATACATTTCAAGTAAGAGGGGTTCGTTTTAAACAAGATGTGCCAACACCCTATCACTCTATGTCGGCAAGACCAAGGACTGATTGTTGTCTTCAACAGAGGGTAAAGCAAACGTTCTTGAGCTAGTTCTCCTTGGAGGATCAGAGGTGGCGCCTCTGTAACTTTAAATTGTTGGAATGACTATTTCCTCTGCTTTCTGAGGAGACTGCGGTGATTCAGCATGACATCAAAAACCTTGATGAGCTTGATAGATGTGTTGCACAGAGTATATTGTCTGTCTGCATCAAGACGGGGTACGGAAATACTGTATCTTTGAAGGAAAATCTTTAAAAAGTTAATGAATTCGGCCCAGTCCATCACGGGAAAATACTCCCAAACATTAAGCAGATCCACATAAAACGATGTCATCGGAAAACAGCATCCACCGTCAGAGGTCCTCACCATCCTGTCAGGCTCTTTTTGCGCTGCTGCCATTGGGTAGATGGTACAGGGGCCTCAGGACTCGCACCACCAAGTTCAAGAACAGTTACCACCCATCAGCAATCAGACCTTTGATCAACAGGTGACAATGTACGCTCACATGCCCATCCATTGAATAATCTGACAACCAATGATTTGACTTCAGAACCTTTTCTATATTGAATAGCTGAGTATACCAGGAAGAGCTCAGCAGTCCAGGCAGCATCTGTGGAAAAGCGTAAGCAGTCGGTGTTTCGGGCCGAGATCTTTCACAGTGCTTTTTTTTTTCTGAATAAATCACTCACCCAGAATTTGGTGTACGGTGATCTGTTGTAATGCGATGAACAGTGTCAAAAACATAATCTTATCTTCGAACCGTTTTTCTAATCCGTAACGGAGTAATCCCTTTTTCTAAACCCATGGTTTGTTTGCAAAAGTAACGTCGCCTCGATTGAATACTTAAAGACAAATTTTGTCAGGAGTGGGATTCGAACCCACAACCCCAGATGGAGACCAGAACACTCCCGTTTGTCCTGTTTCATTCCTTGAGTCTGGCGCCTTAGACCACTCGGCCATCCTGACAACTTTTGATGTGTGTTTGAGAAGGGAATGAATGCCTGATTTGTAAGAAAAGTCATATCCACACAAACACATATATCATCCTGTCAATCGGAAATGAAAGTGAGAGTGTTACAGTTTGCTCAGGTTAGGCAGCTTCTGTGGAGAGTGAAGCTGTAACATATTACAAATCGAAGACTCGTAAGACGCGTCTCGCCAATAATTTGAGAAGAACGTTTGTTGAGATGGATGAGAATGCTTGGAAGACAATGTTTTCACATTTAGGGAAGCGGAGAAATAAACGTTTATAGACAGGACTGAATCTAAAAACTGGGCGGGAGTTGATCGCAACAACGTCAACAGAAACTGAAAGCAGGAGGTTCAAATATACCCGACAACACTGCTTTACAGATGGATGTAGGAAAGTAGACTATAAGGCCCAATAATCTGATGATTTTGGGATAAAGCAAAAATGTGACAAGGTTAACAAGAAAATAAGACATCGTGCGGAAAGGCCGTTAGGTCTACTGTGTCTGTGTCATCATTCCATCATGGATGAGTTATGACAGTCAGAATGTTGTTCAGGCTTGTAGGTCAATGTTTAATCTGAGCGAGGGGATGGAAACAGGGTCTTTTGGTCGTTAGAGCAGCGGCCTGTCTGAGAGATGAGTCGCTTAACAGAACGTAATTCGCTCAGGTTCTCTGACCCAGTGTTAAAGGCACAGAACACATTAAAGTAAGACAGGGACAAGCGGGCGGCCACCGTCCAAGTAAAAGGCTAAAGGAGACCTCCGGAGTTCCCGATGATGACAACTGCGAGAAGTGCACACAGCTGCCGCTTGTAACAATCCGCCCGTGATGGACATACAGAGTGGTAGATACACCCACGGTGCAGGACACAGGGAACTGTGGGACAGTCAGGAAGAGGAAAGGATTTAAAGGGGCAGTGCAGACTATCCATATGGCCATCACCATCAGAAACACTGGATGCAGTTTGTGGTTGGATGACCTGGAAGGGAAAAGCAACAGCGGTCGGGCGTCTGGCACTGAGTCTGACTCAAAAAGGAAGGGGAAACCAGATTCCTGAATGGCATATTACCTCCCGGGTGCCAGGGTCCGGGACTACGTGGATGAAATCCTGAACATTTTTTTTCAGCAGGAGCGTGAGCAGTCTGCGGTTGTGGTACCAGTGACATCGGAGTGGCGACTTTCTGCAATGGAAATTCAGAGAGTTAGGTGCTGAGGTGGACGGCAGGATCTTTGTTGTTGTGACAGCGACACGTGCCGCGTCCTGATGGGGCAAGAAATGAAAATATGATACAGATTAACACGTGGCTAAGGGTTTGGTATAGGAGACAGGCCATATGATTTTTCGATCACTAATCTCTCTTCCAGGGAACCTGAGACCTGTGGATAAAGACGGTTTGTGCGTGAACTGGAAGTGTAGTAATATCTTGTTGGAAGGTTAGCTTGCGCTGCATGATGAAGCTTAAACTACATTTACAGGGGAATTGGAACCAGGGTGCCAGAACAGATGGTGCAGAAATTGTGCAGACATGTTGATAAGATCTCACACAACGTCAGGAATGCAATAATTGAGAAAGGTCCGACTAGTGACTTGAGGTGCGTATATTTCAGTGGCAGAAGCATCTGAGAATGAGCCGATGAACTCACTGCTTGGATCAAAACCTGAAATCATGGTCTCTTAGCCAATAATGAGACTGAGTTGCAGGAGAGTCTGGTCTGGCAGTTCAGTATTTCGGAGTTCATTTGCTTCAGGAGTGATAGAGCGGGATGGACTAAAGGAGGAGAGTAGAGTTAATAGTCATGGAAAATTCTCGGCTGTCTTCCGTCAGTGCAGATGCAGAATTCGACTAATCCGTGTTCCTTTCCTCTGCGGGGTCGTTTAACGCGCTCAAAGGCCCAGACAGACGCGCAGTGGGTGAAACCGTAAACAAAGAAAGGTATGATCACGTTAATGGGAATAGATTACTGACCACCCAATGGTCAAGAGTATTTAGACGGCCAGCTTTGTGGAGATATCGCTGTGTATTGCAGGAGCATTACAGTTGTAAAAGTAGGTATGTTTAACATTCCGCACGTTAATTGTTAATTCCACACTTGTGAAGGCCAAGATGGGTAGGAGATCATTCAGGATACTTTTTTTCTTTTGTGCGTTGACGAACCAATGAGAGCGTGCGCGATTCTTGATCTGCTATGATGAAATAAATGAGACAGGACAAGAGATGGATGCTTGATTCAACAAACACTTTGTAACTCGTGTTCACAATGCCTCATTGGGGAAGGTCAATTTGGACGGTATTGAAAAACATTTCGCGATTGAGCCTGGATGTTTTCTGGTAAGTGGGACGCGTTCAGAAATGAAAATCAGAGCGTAGAAAGCTCGTATGGGCCTGTCAGACATAAGGATAGAGACAACAAGTTTGAATAGCCTTTGTTTTCAACAGTAATGATGTTTTGGCACCTCCCTCCCGATGCCGGAGGAGATGGGCGAGTTCCCTTACTATGATTTGGCTGCTGTTTTCACTTGTTACGTACTCGTGACACATGACAGTGGTGCCTTTGTCATGTGACTGGGGTTGAAGCTCTACTGGACTTGAGGTGATGGTCTTGTGATGGTGGTGACGTCATTTTCCCACCAGTAGAGATCATGTGACGGGTTTTTTTTTACAGGTTATAAAAGGTAGACCCCACCCTGTGAGGAGGGGCAGTTCGTGGCTGGATTTGCCAGGTTGACTTCATGCCACTGCGTGTTTTAAGTGATGATGCAGTTTAGTTGAAAGATGAAGTTTTTATTTAATGCCTAAAGTTTAAGAGGTCATTGCCAGCAGGTTCTTTACGATCCTGTTAGTTCGAAATTAGTGGAGAGTAAAGATTGGAAGTTGGAAGTTAAAGATCGAGGAGAATCGCTTTCTACGGTGAAACGGGGGCGACCTTTGTTTGATCCTTATTTGGAAGGATTTCGTTGACTATCTTTGTGTTAATCCCTAGGTTTAACTAGAAAGGATTGAAGGTGGTGGAGAAGGAAAGGTCAGTGCCTTTAAGCCGTTCTGTTTCGTGAATTCTTCGTGGGAAGTTCAACGTCGGGGATCGAAGCAAGCGACATGAAAGAGAATTTAAATCGTCCTATAAGGTCTCTCCTTTTAAATGGACTGTGAGCATATCGAACTTTTGGCAATACCACTTTTAAGAACTGTTTTTGGAATATCACTTTAAGAACTGTTTGGGCTGCCGCTCAGCAGCTGTTTCCGGTTACGGTAGTGTTTGTTTACTTTTGGGGGGTTTGTTTTCTGTGTTTAATAAACGTGTTGTTTGTTATAAGGAACCCTTGCCGAACTGATATATTTATTGTTGCCTGAATACGTAAAATTAAATATGGGGGCTCGTCCGGGATCGAATCATTTGAGTTTAAATGCTTGCTAACTTTTAAATCGGTGTTTTGGAAACGGGGATTACTCGGTTCTTTTGTTTGGCTTGTTGTGGTATTCGGCAGCAATGAATATTGATGAGTTTCTGGCTTCGCCAGCTGCGGAGGTGCTGGCGAAGGCGAAAAAAACTGAGGTGTTTGAGATAGCTAGTAGATTGCAACTTAAAGGTATTTTGCAGACTACATCTAAGGCTGTAATACAGAGAAAAATGGGGCGTCACACTATGTGGTCTCGGGTGTTTTTGATGAATCGATTTTAGAGTCATTTCCAATAAGTAATCTGGAGATGCAGTTGCAAATCGAACAAATGAAATTGGAACAAAGTAAAGCTGATTTGGAGAGGTGTAAATTGGAGGCGGAACAAAAGAAGAGAGAATTTGCATATGCAATAGAGGAATTAAGGTCTGGAAATCAGTCTTCTGGTTCTAAAAGAACGTTTGTTGCGAGTCAAGAAATTAAATTGGTCCCTCCATTTAGTGAAACAGAAGTGAAAAGGTATTTTCAACATTTTCAAACTATTGCTTGGATGTCAGAGTGGCTGAAAGATAAATGGTCAGTGTTGTTGCAGAGTGTAATTAAGGGCAAAGCACAACAAGTTTACACAGCTTTAACAGCTGCGCAAGCACTTGATTATGATATTGTAAAGAGGCATATCTTAAACGCATATGAGTTAGTCCCAGAAGCATATAGGGAAAGTTTGAAAAAGTCTGTGGAAAAAACTTATGTGGAATTTGCCTATGATAAAGCTATGTGTTTTGAGAGATGGGTTTCTTCTAAAAATGTAAATGGGGACTATGATACATTGAGAGAGCTGATTTTAATGGAGGAATTTAAAAGAAGCATTCCTGTTGAAGTAAGGACCTACTTAAATTAGAAGGATACTGATAAACTGCAGGACTGTGCTAGATTAGCAGATGAGTATGTTTTAATCCATAAGAATAAATTTCCTCAGGGCAGAATTTTTAAGAGGAAAAATAACACGGAGACTCCATTTAAATCTGAAATTAAATCAGAGGTTAATGAGAAAGTTGATGAGAAAGGAAAGCCTGTGAAGGAAAGACAGTGTGGTCTTACTTGTAACTATTGTAAGAAGCCTGGCCATGTAATAGCTAACTGTTTCAAATTGAAAAGGAAAGAGAAGGAAGCAGTTCCAGATGCTTGTGTGCAACATACTGAAGCACCTGTAAAGTTACAGGGTTTGATAAAAACAAATGAGGCTTTGTTCGAGTCTGACCAAGTTAGAAAGGGATATGATAATTTTATAACTGAAGGGTTTGCATCCTTGAAGGAAGGATCTACTCTGGTGCCAATAAAAATCCTTAGGGATACTGGTGCTTCTCAATCACTGATGTTAGACAGTGTGTTGAAGTTTAATGAAGAGTCTGATACTGGTGAGGTAAATTACATAAGGGGTGTTGGAAGTGATTTTATGCCTGTACATTTACATAAAGTAAATTTAAAGTCAGGGTTAGTTACAGGATTTGTTAAAGTAGGATTACAGCATAGCTTACCTGTGAAGGGTATTTCTTTATTGTTAGGTAATGATTTGGCAAGTGGACAAGTTTTTCCTGAAGTGTATTTGGCAATGGAGTCAGAGGAACCACAGTTAAATTCTAACACAGATTCTTCCTGTGTTGTGACTAGAGCTATGGCTAAAAAAATTGATGCACAGAATGAGGTTGTTATTCAGGACTGTTCAACTCAGGATTCGAGTTTTGAGGATGTGTCAGAGACTTTCTTATCTTCGTTGTTTGAACAAGATTCTGGGAGTAAGTCTGACTATAAAGATTTATCTTTGTCTCGGAAGGAGATGATAGCAGAGCAGAATAGAGACTCTGAGATTATAAAATTAAAAGAGCAGGTTTTACTAGATAGTGAAATTGATAAGGTGCCAGTAGGATATTACTTGGAAAAAGGAGTGTTGATGAGGAAGTGGAGATCGCCTACAATTCCTGCAAGTGAGGATTGGAATGTTGTTTACCAGCTAGTTGTTCCAAAAGTTTATCGAAATGAGATTTTGACTTTAGCTCATAGTGTGCCTTTAGGTGGACATCAAGGGGTAAGGAAAACTGTGGACAAGATTTTAAAACATT
The DNA here is from genome assembly GCF_030144855.1 of Hypanus sabinus. Lineage (NCBI taxonomy): Eukaryota > Metazoa > Chordata > Chondrichthyes > Myliobatiformes > Dasyatidae > Hypanus > Hypanus sabinus. Next base: position 1,907,797 of record NC_082723.1, read on the forward strand.
TTTACTGGCCTGGTCTAAGAAAAGATGTGGCGATGTTTTGTAAAACGTGCCATACTTGTCAAATTGTGGGTAAACCAAATCAGGTTACACCAGTAGCTCCATTACAACCTATCCCAGCATTTGGTGAACCATTTTCTAAAGTTATTGTAGATTGTGTTGGTCCATTACCAAAGACAAAAACTGGTTATCAGTATTTGTTGACCATCATGTGTACTTCTTCTAGGTTTCCAGAGGCAGTACCACTTAGGAATATAAAAGCTAAGTCTGTGACAAAGGCCCTTATAATTTTTACTTATTTTGGATTACCTAAGGAGATACAAACTGATCAAGGCAGTAATTTTATGTCTGGATTGTTTCAACAGATAGTTTATAAATTGGGAGCTAAGCAAATCACTTCGTCTGCATACCATCCAGAATCGCAGGGTGCCTTGGAGAGGTTTCATTCTACCCTCAAGAATATGATTAGGACATTTTGTGTGGAAAATGAAAGTGACTGGAATGAGGGTATAAACTTACTTTTATTTGCAGTAAGGGAATCGGTACAGGAATCTTTAGGTTTTAGTCCATTTGAACCTGTGTTTGGGCATAGAGTTAGAGGACCTTTAGCTTTGTTGAAAGAACAGTGGATTAATAAGGAAGTACACACTAATTTGTTGGACTATGTGTTGAAATTTAAGGACAGGTTACATAAAGCTTGCAGCTTAGCTAAGGAAAATTTAAAGTTGGCTCAGGAGAAAATGAAGACTTGGTATGATAAAGAAGCTAGGATGAGGATGTTTAAGCCTGGAGATAAGGTGTTGGTTCTTTTCCCAGTGCAGACAAATCCTTTACAAGCTAGATTTCATGGTCCTAATGAAATTGTGTGTAAAATCAATGATGTGGATTACGTGGATAAAAACTCCAGATCGTAGAAGGTCAACACAACTTTGCCATATAAATATGTTGAAACCATATTTTGAGAAACAATCTGATACTGTGACTGTTGTGGTTAGTGAGAATGAGTTTGATTTAACTAGGAACATGATAGATGATTCATCTGACTTTCATTCTAAATCCAACATTGTTTCTGTTAGGTTACCAAATTCAACCATTCTGGAAAATATTGATGAAAAATTAGCACATTTACAGTTAGAGCAGAGACAACAGATGAAGGAGTTGATTTTTAAATATAGGGAGTTGTTTCCAGATGTTCCGAGAAGGACTACCATAGCTTCACATGATGTAGATGTTGGGGATGCCAAACCTATTAAACAACATCCATATAGGATGAACATGGAAAAATGTGAACTTGCTGAGAAAGAAATTGAATATATCCTAGAGAATAATATCATTAGACATTCTAACTCGAATTGGAGTTCGCCATGTGTTATGGTGCCAAAGCCAGATGGTAGTATTAGGTTTTGTACGGATTATAGGAAGGTGAATGCTGTAACGAAAACAGATGCATATCCAATTCCTAGAGTAGATGATTGTGTAGATAAAGTTGGAAAAGCAAAGTTCCTTACAAAGATTGATTTATTGAAAGGGTATTGGTGTGTTCCATTAACGGACAGAGGTAGAGAGATTTCTGCATTTGTAACTCCATCTGGGTTATATGAGTATAATGTTCTTCCATTTGGGATGAAGAATGCCCCAGGTACTTTCCAGAGGATGATTAACTCTGTGATTCAGGGATTAAAGATACTGATGCTTGTATTGATGATTTAGTGACAGGAAATGATACTTGGGAAGCACACATTATTGCGATGGAGAAATGGTTTGAAAGGCTTTCAAAAGCTAACTTAACTATTAATTTAGCTAAGAGTGAATTTGGACATGCCACTGTGACTTACCTTGGTTATGTTGTGGGTCAAGGTAAGGTAGCTCCTGTTCAGGCAAAAGTTCAGGCAATTTTAGAGATTCCCACTCCAACGGGGAAAAAGACACTCAGAAGGTTTTTGGGAATGGTAGGATATTATCGGAAATTTTGTAAGAATTTTGCTAATGTTGCCCTTCCATCAACTAACCTTCTGCGGAAGAATGAGAAGTTTGTATGGACGGTGCCTTGTCAAGAAGCATTTGAAAAATTGAAAACAATGATATGTCAACAGCCTGTGCTTAAGGCACCTGACTTTGAAAAACCTTTTTATCATTGGCTGTGGATGCTAGTGATGAGGCTGCAGGAGCAGTATTAATGCAAAGGAATGAGGGTGATGAGGTTGGTCATCCAGTAGCTTACTTTTCTAAGAAATTTAATAAGCATCAAAGAAACTATTCAACAATAGAGAAAGAGTTGTTATCTCTTGTTTTAGCTTTGGAATATTTTGAGGTATATGTTAGTACAACTCAAAAACCACTTATTGTTTACACTGATCATAATCCGTTAGTTTTCCTGAGTAAGATGAAAAACAAAAACAGGAGATTATTAAATTGGAGTTTGATGTTACAAGAGTACAATATTGTGATAACTCATATTAAAGGTAAAGATAATGTGGTTGCTGATTGAATATCTCGATGTTGAATGTACACTGTAATTTTTTTTATGGAGTGTTTTTTTTTCTATTGTAACACTCCTACTGTATTGTGAGTTATAAGCTGTTATATGATGGTGTTGTGTATTGTATATGTTATAAAATTTATACCTTTGTTTTTCTTGTAAGCAATTGTTAAACATTTTTGTTCTTGTCAGACCAAAAATGTTTTTTTGGAGGGAGGTGTGACGTACTCGTGACACATGACAGTGGTGCCCTTGTCATGTGACTGGGGTTGAAGCTGTACTGGACTTGAGGTGATGGTCTTGTGATGGTGGAATGACGTCATTTTCCCGCCAGTAGAGATCATGTGAAGTTTTTTTTTACAGGTTATAAAAGGTAGACCCCACCCTGTGAGGAGGGGCAGTTTGTGGCTGGATTTGCCAGGTTGACTTCATGCCACTGCGTGTTTTAAGTGATGACGCAGTTTAGTTGAAAGATGAAGTATTTATTTAATGCCTAAAGTTTAAGAAGTCATTGCCAGCAGGTTCTTTACGATCCTGTTAGTTCGAAATTAGTGGAGAGTAAAGATTGGAAGTTGGAAGTTAAAGATCGAGGAGAATCGCTTTCTACGGTGAAATGCGGGCGACCTTTGTTTGATCCTTATTTGGAAGGATTTCGTTGACTATCTTCGTGTTAATCCCTAGGTTTAACTAGAAAGGATTGAAGGCAGTGGAGAAGGAAAGGTCAGTGCCTTTAAGCCGTTCTGTTTCGTGAATTCTTCGTGGGAAGTTCAGCATCGGGGATCGAAGCAAGCGACGTGAAAGAGAATTTAAATCGTCCTATAAAGTCTCTCCTTTTAAATGGACTGTGAGCATATCGAACTTTTGGCAATACCACTTTTAAGAACTGTTTTGGAATATCACTTTACGAACTGTTTGAACAGCCGCTCAGCAGCTGTTTCCGGTTACGGTAGTGTTTGTTTACTTTTGGGGGGTTTGTTTTCTGTGTTTAATAAACATGTTGTTTGTTATAAGAAACCCTTGCCGACTCATATATTTATTGTTGCCTGAATACGTAACACACTAAAGACACATAGACCTCTGGGGGAGAGTTTGTGGTGCAGAGGACACTAAAGGAGCCTAATTCGGCCGGATTGTTACATCTTCAGATCATTCCAACAGATTTCGAGGCCAAATTTTCCCTTGACAGAACCATGCTGTCTCTGGTCTAGGTTATCATGTGTCTGCAAGTCCCCTGAGACTTCATCGTTAATAATTGACACTTCTCAACATCTTCTCAACCGCTGTGGTCAGACTGACCGGCGTTGATTTTTCCTGTCTTCTGACTCTCCATGTGTGAAGAGTGAAGTGAAATTTGCAATTTTCCTGTCTTCCTGAAAATATCAAGAACCGAGTGGTTGTTGCAAGATCATCACTAATATCCCACCATGTCTTCAGCCAGCGCTTTTTAAACTCTGGGGTGTACGCCATCTGGTATCTGTAGTCTACCTTCAGACTCTTGAGTTAGTCACTAACCTTTTCTCCGGGCATGGTAAATTCACACACTTCATTCCCCTGACACCTGGAACTTACATCACTCATCTGGTGTTTTCCAGACTGAAGACCGATGCAAAATACTAATTAGTTCATCCGCCATTTCAAGGTCCCACAGCGCTACATCTCCAGCATCTCTGTCAAGCGGTCCGATGTCCAAACTCGCTATTTTCTTACTTTGTGTATCAGAAGACACTTTCGGTATCCTTGTTAATATTATTAGCTTGCTTACTTTCGTACTCAATCTTTACCTTTATTATGACTTTCCAGTGTTTCAACTTCCCACTAATATTGCTCAATTGTACGCCCTTTCTTTTGCATTTCATGTCGGTTTTAAAATCTCGTATTAAGACATTAAGATATAGGAGAGAAGTAGGCCATTCGGCCTATTCAGTCTGCGTCGTCAAACTATCATGGGGAGATCCCAATTTTCCAGTCATCCTCACTCCCCTGTCTCTTCATCCCATAACCATTGAAGCCCAGGCTAATCAAGAACCCATCTATCCCTGCCTTCAATTCATCGAATGACCTGGACTCTACAGCTGCTCGTGGCAACAGATTCCACAGATTTACCAACCTCTAACTAAACTAATTTCTCCGCTTTTCACTTCGAAATGGACGTCCTCCAATGTTGAAATGGTGCCTTCTTGGCCTGGAAATAACTTTGCCATATCTAATCTGTTTAGGCCTTTTAACATTCGGAATGATTCTATGATATCCAACTCCTTCTCCTGAACTCCATGGAATACAACCCAAGAGCTGCCAAAGGTTCCTCTCACGGTAACCCTTTCTTTGTTCGAATCATTAATGTTAATCTTCTCTGAACCATCTCCAATAGCAGTACACATTTTCTAAAATAAGGAGCCTCAAACTGCACACAATACTCCAAGTGTTGTCTCACGAGTGCCTTATAGAGCCTGAACATCATAGACCCGCTCTTATCTACTATACCTCGAGACATTAATGCCAACAGTGCATTCGACTTCTTCAGAAACATTTCAACTTGGAGGTTAAACTTTAGGGTATCTTGCACAAGGACTCCCAAGTGCGTTTGATCTCTGTATTTTGAATTCTATCCACATCCAAATAATAGTCTGCACGTTAATTTTTTTTCCACCAAAATGCATGGCCATACAATTCCCAACATTGTATTTCATTTTCCGCTCCTCGACACCTCCCGCTCCTCACTAATGCTGCACCAGTGAAACACAACTGGTAACCGGCACCCAGACCAGTCGCACAGGAATTTCCTTTCAGAAAACTATACAGGCTTTGGCCTATCTTGTCATGTGCCTGCAGGTCCTCCGTAATGTCATCCCTAACAATCAATTCCAGCAACATCCCAAGCACTGATATCTGGCTAAGAGGCTTTCCTAAATAGTGAAATAACGTTTGCAATTTTCCTGTCATCCGGTACGCCAGAATCTATCGATTCTTGAAAGATTATTGTTAATGCCTCCACAATCTGCAGTATTACAATGTGGGGGTATAGCGCAGTGGTAGAGCATTTGACTGCAGATCAATTGGTCCCTGGTTCAAATCCAGGTGCTCCCTTCAAAAAAAAAATCCTCAAAGTGACCACGGCGATGATATAGAATGTAATTCCATTTATTGGAGTTTAATGCTGATAAGTGTGAGGTGCTTCATTTTGGTAGGACTAATCAAAACAGTACATACATGGTAAATGGTAGGGCATCAAGGAATGTAGTAGAACAGAGTGATCTGGGAATAATGGTGCATATTTCCCTGACGGTGGAATTCATGTGGATAGGGTGGTGCAGAAAGCTTTTGGTATGCTGGCCTTTATAAATCAGAGCATTGAGTATAGGAGTTGGGATGTTATGTTAAAATTGTATGCTTTGGTGAGGCCAAATTTGGAGTATTGTGTACAGTTCTGTTTGCTGAATTATAGGAAAGATGTCATCAAATTAGAGCGAGTACAGAGAGGAGTTACTAGAATGTTACCTGGTTTTCAGCACCGAAGTTACAGAGAAAGGTTAATCATGTTAGGTCTTTATTCTTTGCAGAGTGGAAGGCTGAGGAGGGACTTGATAGAGGTATTTAGATTTATGAGGGGAATAGATAGAGTTGACGTGTTTCCATTGACAGTATGCGAGATTCAAAACAAGAGAACATGAGTTGAGATTTAGTGGGCAAAAGTTTAGGGGTAACACCAGGTGGAGTGTCTTTACTTAGAGAGTGGTAGCTGTGTGGAACGAGCTTCCGATAGAAGTGGTGGAGGCAAGTTCGGTATTGTCATTTAAAGTAAAATTGGATAGGTATGTGGACAGGAAAGGAATGGAGTGTTATGGGTTGAATGCAGTTCAGTGGGACTTGCTGAGAGTAAGCGTTCGGCACAGACTAGAACAGCCGAGATGGCCTTTTTCCGTGCTGTTATTTTTATATGTTATATGGATATATGGATACCTCCTTGATTGGTCAATGTATGAAAGGATACTGGAGGGCAGCGGGGGCAATGCTGAAGAATGGGACTGAGAAGAGAACTGGATAAGCAGCGATGAAATGGTGGAGCAGACTCGATAGGCCAAATGGCCTAATTCTGCCCTGATATCGTGGGGCATTTTGGTAACGTAATCTGTATTCTGAAACTCTGTTCCATAAGTCAAGAATATCCTTTTTCGGGAAGTTGATGGGGAGGTGATTTTAATTTGGTTGGAAGCACCAACCCACCCCCCCCCCCACCTCCCACCATTTCTGGCACTCCTGATCTGCCTGCAATTGCACACCGCTCACGGGGCGTTCCTCCGCCGCCATTCGCAACATCCCTTGCTCCCGTTACATTTACAAACTCGCTTTCCACTCCATTCGGGTGCATATGTCAGTGGTTCTATGCACAGTAGCATAGTTCGATACAGATTTCACCATGGAAATTCTGCAAAACCTGACGAGTCTAAAATTTCCAATAAACAGTGGGCTTTGATCAACTGCTTCCTATATGAATTTTGTCAGACTTTGTCAGATTACGAACGATGGAGAGGTAACATATGTTGAACTGCACAACGCAGAGTGAGAAACTGATGTTAGCAAGGTTGAGGTGACAGAAGATTTTGGCACTGGGTAGTGCAATCGATCTTCCATAGCCTGACACCACATTGAGAAATTTCTATTGCCCAACCCGTCTCGTTTCCCTTGCCTTCGAAAAGCCTGCTTTGCAAATGTCTCTTGAAATACAACCACCAGTTTATTGAGTTAAGCAACCAAAGTCAACTGTGATATTATCTTACTTTCCCTGTTGTTCCAAGGCTTCCTCTTTACTGTCATTCACCCGACAATGTCCATTCTTAAACATCGGAATCACGGTCAGTCCAGAAGCCATTCCTCTCCTTGTGACTGTCAGGTCTCTGTGATAATTTGGAATTTATTCACCCACTGTAACAATTTCTCCAACTCATTGACCATTTGCCCAGTTTCCGACTGAACTGTATTTGTCGAAATGATATATCTTACTGTTAACCCATTGAATACCAGAATTAAACAGATCGGTAGCAACGGTGTTAAAATACTATCCAGAAATTCGTATCCTTTCCACATGGGTGAAGTAGCGTATTTAGCTGTGACGGCGCAATGCCACGGTATGTTGTCAATGATGACGTACGGTTCAACGGCAAAGTAATAGGGGACACATTTGACGCAGCTCACTATAACCACAATCACGATAACCACCGTTGCTGATCTCTTAGTGCAGTATCGTTCCCGGAGCTTTCGACAACATATTGCGATGAAGCGATCGAAGGTAAAACTGACCTTAAACCAAACTGAACAGTCCCTCATTATAACTCTAAATACAAGTGTCAAGGCGCATACAGGAATGATGAGCTGGGATCTAAAATAAATGTAGAATTTGTTGGTCCGTTCCAGTAAACGGAAAATTATAACCATCATCAGATCCGCTGATGCCATTCCAACCAGGTAACGTGTGATGCATTTGGAGAGTCCGCATTTTCCCCGAGATAGGATCACAATCGAAGTTAAATTAACTACAAGAAATTTGTAAAAAATAAATACGGAATTATTGTTGGCTGCTACTCTCTGAATGTCTACTATTCTTCCGATGATAAGCAGTATATGTTTTTTTTCGAACTAAAAAGCAGAAATTCAATGTATGCGCACTCCATCAGCTGCTGAAATGGGACATTTTCTAATCAGTGTCGATTCTAACATAAATAATCATGCTGAACTATCGACATGGAAAATCAACTTCAACTGATATATTTTGTAACATCGACAAAGCACATTCGCATCTGGCATTGAGGGCGGAACATTAGTTCGGCAGATGAAAAGGAGTACACTTTATTGAAGGGGGAGATAGGATAATTTTTTCCTTCGATCGTTCTGGTCATTTGGAAACATTTGAATGACGAATAAGTAACAGCTGATACCTGTAGCTCAATAAAAAACGCTGTACGCATGTTCTGCTAAGCATATAAGAGATCGAGAGCAATATTCCAGGGACCCTTGATAATAAAAAGTTACGAGCCCACCCGATATTAGCTGTGGTTTGTGGACCGATTACTGAACGTCCTTTTCCTGCACACACACATGGGCCGTTCGGTATGAGGAAATGAACTACTGGTGAAAGACTTGACCACTTTAACCGATACCCGTGTCTTCCGGTGCAGTCTATTTAATTTTAAAGACATTAGCCAGAGCTGCCACAGATCTACCACCACTTTGTCATCAATATTCGGTTTGAACAGACATAGAATTTAAAGTCTCTGATCTATGAAGTTCCAGACCGGTCTATTATTTGCCACGGAGACAGAATTAAATACTGTAAAATGCAAAGCATTATATACGGATGGAAACTCTGTGCTGAAAATCCAAAGCTGCTGATTTGGATCCAACACCGGATTAGCAGAGAGTGGATGGTTGATTTGTTGACTGTGACTAGCGTGCCGATGGGATTGGGGTCAGTCGCGTTGTTATTTATCATCTATGACAATGACTTGGTTGTCAATGTTAACAGGTAGATCAGAATAAACAAGGAAGTTCCCAAAACTGGGGACGTCCTGTACAGCCAGCAAGGTTAGGCAAGCTTGAGCGTGATCATCACTGTCTGCGAAATGGTGGAATTGAACAAGGGCAAATATGATGTGGTCTGCGTTTGGTGAAAACCACGCAGCGGGGAAATTCGCAGATTATCGGGCAATGTACCAACGAGAGACCGAAACATCAGCGGAACAGAAGCGCATGGAACCTCGGCTGTTGTTGCTGATTTCATACTCTGATCGGGGTGAGCCGGCGGTTAAAGTGAGATCTTAACTCATTTTATCACTACATTGGGTTGTGTTTATATTTCGAGGCACGGGCACATTATTATTTGCGTATGTCTAAATGAAATTCGACAATATTTGTTTGCTTGTCCTGTTACACACGTTCATTTAGCCATTCACACGAAAATAAATCCAAATATTCTTCCGTAGTTTTCTAGATAAAGAACATCAATTTCGAAAATAGTAGTTTCAGTTAATGAAAACACCGGGGAACATGAAAATGGCGAGCTTTCATCACCTTTACAAAACCGATATGATATTCTCTGATGTCTCATACCAGGAAAAAAAGAGTGAACATGATTGTTAAAATGCCCTGTGTACACGTAAACCAACATTCAGCATACATAACTATTGAAGAAAACGTGCTAAAAGCTGCAAATGAATGTGTACGTGTTTTATTTTCAATCGGACAGTGTGATCACAACAAGGGAGAATTATTGTACATCACTAATCAGATTAATTCCTGTCAAGATGAGGTGCAGTTAAGGCGTTATATTTCGGTACTTGCAAAAGCACGTATACGTTCAGCTATATGTTTGCGCAATATAAAATGTAGAGCTTTTGTTTCCAAAAGAGATTTTGAACTAATTTGTAAATATTCTCTAATGAGACAAAACTTTGCAAGAAGAGTATAAAGAGATATCTGCATATGGGCAGTGATGTGAAACACAGCCGAATGATTGTCCGCAAACTCTCCACTAGGCACACTCACAGTCATCTGTTTGTGCTACTGGAGATTGGATTGGACAACAGCAGACGTATTGACTGTAATACTGAAACGTCATAACGATTTATAAACTGGTTTATAGTTCATAGAAGCACTTCCATTCTATTTGCAGAATGGTCCGCGCTTTACTGACTTGTCACTGACTACGCTGATGTTTTCATTACTTCCCTTGAGCCATCACTGAGCTGAAATGAAATTATCACCGCTGGCCAGCCTGGATTAGTCCCACTGACCGTCATCAACCCTACTGATAATGCTGTCGCTTCAGCAGCCTCAAATGATGAAACTGATGACGTCCCGCCCGTCGTAATCTCGTTATTCACTGAAATGCATTCCAGAGATATCCATATTTTGCAATTTTCATCTATGTACACAATTCATCTGTAGACATTCAGACAAGTTCCCGAGTCCTGTGTAGTTTGGTGGGCGCCGAAGATGTTTCAAATGGTGGCAGCAGGTGCAGTTGGCAGTCTGAACGGCCCTCCGTGCCGTCCTCAGGCGGTGGAGCACCAGGGCCTTGACCGACGTGTCTTCTACCGTAAACACCTTCGCAGAGAATGCCGGGGATCGGCAACCATGAAGATCACAAAAGTTCATATACCGTTGCAGAGGAGCAGTGTAAATTTATAGGGTAGGAGTTGGCAAGGCAGCAGAAAATCTTGTTCACGTGCTGAGTAGTTCATGCTGACTGACCGTTGTTCTGTAGATTATAACCAAACGAGAAACTGTCTGAGGCAAGGGGGCGCTCTTTCCTGAAGCCTTGGAAAACAGCTGGACTGTTGGAAAGTGGAAAAGTCACCTCCAGGAATTCATAAGGACCAGCAGCGTTATGGTAGTATTCTTCCACTCGTCACCTGGCAGATGCAGATCCACTGTACACTCTCCGTATATGCATTCCAGTGAAGGGTGGACCATGTTGAGCGTTTTACCGCCGCTCCGGCGCCAGCTGGGGACTGGGATGGGCGGGTAAAGCTGTGCAGTAGCACGTTGACAGAGCAGTCATTCATGGCTTGGTCTGATGTGGGGTGAGATCGCGCAGACGAACCTGGAGCGAGGTAAGGCAGCGAACCTGGCAAGGACGTTGATCGCGATGCATGTTGACAGAGAGGAGACACGGGGCTGGAATTCCGTTTACTGAAGCTGTTGGCTAAGTTGTGGTCTTCCTCTGGACTGAGCTCGAGGGTTTCATTCTTCTCCAAAGTTTTAGCGGATGAAGTCAGCTGATCCGGCAAGTCGGTCAACAACTCAGCAGTGAGGCTGATCACCAGGTGAAGTGAGAGACGTGGGCGGAGAGACAGGGGTAACCCAAGGTCAGCGGATGGAAAAGAGTGGATTTGCAGTACTCGATGATGCTCACCTGCCCTATTCGAATGTGTGCCCTGACCAAACCATACCCTCAGGAAAATCTGGCAGTTGCCATGATGTTGAAGGGTGAGAGAGAAGCTGGGTAGGGAGCACAAGCTGCACACCCCGAGTCCACACAGGCAAGCTGCTGCTGCGTTGGAATCCACCAGAGCTGGTCAGGAATAGTCGTCGCGGTCTCCCGTTCCACAAGGCAGATCGGTGGGCGTATTCGATACATGTGGAGACCTTTCATATGGCAGGTTGTACTGGACAGTTAGCTGGCTGGCAATATAGGGAGGATTGACTGAATGGAGATATAATTGGTTTCCAAGTACAAAGCAGAGGGTGATAGTGAAAGAATGATTTTTTTTAGGACTAGAGATCCTGACTAATGATATGCCTCAGGTATTTCTACTAGGTTTATTGTTTTCTGTCTTCTAAATAAGTGGTGGGAAGAAAATAAATGTAAGACATGGTTCCACATTTTACCAGTATAGCTGTTACCGATATTGGTGATAATGTGGATAGTGAAGAGTGTTATCTAATTCCACCGAAATTTGATCGGCTGAGTAAGTGAGCCGAGGTTTGTGAAATGGGGATCAATTCGGATGAGGTGGAGATGATGTGGTTCGGAAAGTCAATGTAGAATATCCACTATAAACGGATTGGCCCTTGCGGTTGCAGTAGCAGAGGGGAACTGAATGTCTATAATTCCCTAAAAGCGGCAGTGCAACATCAAGGAAGGCTGCACTTGGACTGGTTTGTTCAGTTATAGCCCGCCAGCCATAGAACAAACGGTATTACACATAATGTATTACACTGAATGAACAGGAATGATTCAGTAACATGTTACTACGTGATAACATGTTACGCCACGCTCCATCATGTTCCTTCCGATTGACTCACCCAGCGCTGCGCTGATCTTGGCTTGGCCCTGGCCATCAACCGACGACGCTCGCTTCGCCTGGTCATCCGCTTCGCTGCTGAGTTGTTGACTTACTTGTCGGACACTGGCCAGCAACCTCAGCTGAGTTCATTTGATAAAATCCTGGAGACGAATGAAGCACTCGACATCAGCCAACTCCCACAGGAATGGCACGACTTAAACAGCGCCTTCAGCAAATGTAATTCGAGCACCTAGTCTCTCTCAAATAACACGCTGTGCGATTGGCCTGCTGCCGGGTACTACCTCTGCTTGAGGTGGTCTGTTCTACCTCACCCGTTATAGGACTCAAGCAATGATTTACCATTAAGCCGACGCGTTCCACACGGCTTCATTCACCGGCGCCGGACCGAATGTAAAACACTCAACTGGATCGAGACTTCACCATTTGGATCTACGAAGTGTGCACAATGAATTTGTATCTGCCAGTTGAACAATGGGAGACGGCGATCATAACGCACCGAGCGCCATTCTAGCTGTTAACCGCACTTACTATCACCATAACAATTGTCCTGGCGCTCAGCCAGACTACTGAGGCATAGGGAACTTGTGTGGATTTCTACGAGCTGACATTTCTACATGGAGGAACAAATCAAATTATATATAATTTAGGAATGTACTTCAGTGAATGGCCAGGTTACAATTTAATCAGTTGGGGCTGCAGAAGCGATAAAATTATTTGTGGGGTTAACGAAGTGAGTAGTATTGTTAATGATGCCGTCAGCTTGGCCAGCAGTGACATTACCACTTCAGCTAAGTGATGGTTCAAAAACAGCAGTAATAACACCAGTAGTCAGAGGCGTGTTATTAAAACCGCAGACCACTCTGCGTATTGAGCAGAATGTGTCTTTGAACAATAAGCAGCGCCCGTGATAGATCCGTGGTTCGAAAATTATAGTCAATGTGTCTGCTTCATATCTCCCGTCGTCCAGTCCGAATCCGGGTATTGGCTCCGCACTGACTCAGACGGATGTCCGTGAGTGCGCTTAGTGGATGGCTGTGCACGTTCACCTGGCTGTGTTTCTCATTACTGCCCATCTGCAGAAACTTCTTTATTCTGCTCCTTCCAATGTTTTGTAACATTCCAATAACTGAGCGTAATACGTAGTTCTGCAAGTGCTGAAGGATAACTGGCTAACAACATCTCATTTTAACTGTAATTATCTGAATAGTGATGTACAATATTTCTCTGGTGTTTTTCTACACCGCCTGCTTGAAACAACTAAAACATACATACTTATTCCCATTATGTTAAAATTGAAATTGTACAAGGCATTGTTAAGGCCAAATTTAGAGTATTGTGTACAGTTCTGGTCACTGAATTATAGGAAAGATGTCAACCAAATAGACAGAGTACAGAGAAGATTTACTAGATGTTACCTAGGTTTCAGCACCTAAGTTACAGGGAAAGGTTGAACAAGTTAAGTCTTTATTCTTTGGAGCGTAGAAGGTCGAGGGGGTACTTGATAGAGGAACTTAATATTATTAGGGGGTTTTATAGAGTTGACGTGAGTAGGCTTGTTCCATTGAGATTAGGGGCGATTCAAACAACAGGACATGAGTTGAGAGTTTGGGGGCAAAGGTTTAAGTGTAGCACAAGGGGGAATTTCTTTACTCAGAGAGTGGTAGCTGTGTGAACGATCTTCCAGTCGAAGTGGTAGAGTCAGGTTCGGCATTGTCAATTAAAGTAAAATTGGATAGGTATATGGACAGGAAAGGAATGGAGGGTTGTGGGCTGAGTGCGGGCCAGTGGGGACTAGGTGTGATTAAGCGTTTGGCACAGCCTGGAAGCGCCGAAATGGCCTGTTTCTGTGCTGTAGTTGTTATATGGTTATTCAACACATTTTGTTTACAAACGTTATGTATTATTTACCTATGTTTACACGTATACAGGGTATTTTGACAATTACATTCGCTATTTTAGTCCTGGTATGAGACATCAGAGTAAAACATATTGGTTCTGTTAAGTGCAGTTAATGAAGAATCAGCTTTTGTATGTTCCCCAGTCGTTTCCATTATCTGAATATATCTATTTTCTTCATTCTTCTCCTTTATCCGCAAGCCCACTGAACAATGCCCGCATTTATTAAGTGCGGAGTAACTAAATACGACTGTAACAGGATTTGTAAATAAATAACGCCAAATTTCATTTAGACATACGGAAACTGTGCCCGTGGCTCGAAATGTAAGCTCGGTCCCAAAAATGAGTTAATATCTCTTCTGAAATACCGAGTCAATCCCGATATCAGAACGAAAGTAATAACAACAACAACCGAGGTTCAATGTTCTCATGTTCGACTGCTGCTTTTACCCCATTGGTACACTGACAGGATATCCCCGTCCTCTGAACGGTATAACCGGTAAAATCCAGTCCATAACTACAAGTTGAAAAAAAATTATGTTCTTAAAGTTTGACATCTCCTGCTATGCAGGGTACTATAAATGCCTCTAATGACTGCACATTTGAGGTATTTGTTCTCCTGTCCGTAATGTCAGAGAAAGCACTGATAACACAAGTGTGGTCAGTGATATGCCTGTAGGGTACATTCAATGCAGTAATGGATCTTTAGAAGGAGAGAAATAGCCCCAGTTGTTTCGTCACAGCACAGTAAGGGAATCAAATTATCTGTCTCGTAAATGTAATCCTTCAAAATCTGTCTAACTATATACCTACCTAAATATACTTCTAGATATCTATCTGTTTATACGTGCACATTGACGATACACGATAAACTTTCTATAAAGTAGTCGTGGTGGGGCAATTTCGATGGAATATAGAGAATCATAACTGGAGAACAAATGTATACTTGAAATGATTGTGAAAATCGTGCAGGGTAAAACCCCGGAGGAATATCCGTTAGCATTGTGTCATGATTTGGTTTAGTTTGCTTCTGATTTGCTTTGTTATTTTATTTCCAATTGTTTTTTTTTTAATTTTGCTAGTTGGTGTTTGAAGTCTGTCATTTCCGACACGACGTAAACCTGTGCCGGAGCAGTTTTATATTGAAGAAACCGTTGTACTGGAGCAGTTCTCCTCTCTCGGACTCAAATACCTCACAATGGTACGAAAAATCGTCACTCATCTCATCTCTCTCAGCTTGGCCTTACACCTACGCCCATCAGTTCGCCGTCTCATCTGCTTGGCTGATGAATTGTTGACCCACTGACAGTGCCAGAGACCCGCAACCTCAGTTGACTTCCTCCGGTAAAACCCTGTAGACGAATGAAACCCTCGACTTCTGCCAATTCCTACAGTAATAGCACAACTTAGCCAGCGTCAGAAGCAAATAGATACCCAGCACCTAGTCTCCTATTGGACAAAAAGTGCGTGATCGTTCTCCTCCCAGGCACTAGCTCTAGACAAGTTATCTGGTTTAACTCATCTCTCATCAGACAGAAACCATGAATAACTATTGAGTACTCGTGCTCCAGCACAGCCCCCTTCACCCATCCCAGTTTCCAGCTGGCGCCGGAGAGTTTATAAAGCAGACAATGGGGCCAAGGCCTTCACCGAACTGGATCCCCAGAGTGCGGGCACTGGTTCTGTTTCTGCCACGGGATGAGTGGGAGACGATGAGCATAAGGCCTTCTGGTCACTAGGAATACTTGACTATGCCTTTTGGAACTTCCAACAGTCCAATACATGAGTATATCCCCCGAGCGATACATCAACGATATCCTCCGAGACGTGCCCAGTGTTTAGCTCCCTCCTCCTCGCGTCAGTGAGTTTCTCCTTTTGTTATAATCTGCAGACCAACGTGCAGTCAGAAAGAGCAAACGATTAGGTTTCACATTGCTGCCCATCTATAAAGGTTTCTTTATTCTGCTCTTTACAACATCTTTTTCTTATTGGAGCAGAATTTACAGATTATTTTAAAATCTTTAAGAGAAAAACGGTCTTATTTCTATTGTAAACAAACACAACGGAGCTTATTCCGCAATTTTGCAAGTACCGGAATATGGGTTAACTGCATCTCAGCTTGCCTGTAATTAATCTGATTAATGATGTGCAATAATTCTCCCTTGTTGTTATTAGATAACAAAATGGAGCATACACGAGGAAATCTGCAGATGATGGAAATTCAAACAACACATAAAATGCTGGTGCAACACGGCAGGTCAGGCAGCAGAAAGATAGTAAGAGATTTGAAAGTAGTGGGGGGAGGGGGAAATGCGAAATTCTTACTATCTTTCCTTTCAGTTAGTCCTGACGAAGGGTCTCGGCCCGAAATTTCGACAGTGCTTCTCCTTATAGATGCTGCCTGGCCTGCTGTGTTCCACCAGCATTTTGTGTGTGTTACCAAAAATGAGCACATTTATTGGCACCATTCAGCCCATTTTTCTTCAATAGTTATCTTAAACGTCTGTTCACGTACACACCGGGCATTTTAACAACTCTATTTACTATTTCATTCCTGGTATGAGACATCGGGGAAAACCTTATTCATTGTGTGAAGCTGCAAAGGATGAAGGTTCAACATTCTCATGATCCCCGGTGGTGTCCATTATCTGAACTTACTTTACATAAGCTGCATCCATTTTTGGATTTGAGGTTCTTCATCTACGAACCTACTAATTAATGCCTGGATTTTTTTACGTACCGACCAACTAAATAAAAGTGTAACAGAATCTAAAAATAGATAACGTTGAATTTCATTTTGACCGAAAATGAAACTGTGCCCGTGCCTCAAAATATAAACATGGCGAATGATATGATAGAAAAATAATGAGTGATCAGTACGACATCAGCAGCTAAACCCGAAGTTCCGTGGCATTATAATCCTCGGCTCTTTCGGTCACTCGCAGGTACGTTATCTGTACATCTTTGTCCTCTGAACTGCATAACAGGTAAAATATAGTCACTAACGATAAGGTGCGGGGATATTCCAGGTGATACGGTTATATTGGGTTATCCCAGTGTGGCAGCCTCCATTTCGGTAAGAAATAACATAAGGTTGGGGAACCGCATTGTGGAACACCAACGCCTCGTCACCTTCTAAAATTCAGGCCTTTTGCATTAGCGAATGAATGTGTAAATAATTCCCAGTATTCATATCGAAATGGACCTGCGCTGTTCAATAAGTATCGTACACAGTGAACACCAGTTTGATTGGCAAATTGAGTTTTAAATTACCTTGCAACAGGAGGCATAGATGAAGGGTGGAGACCTGCTCTGATAGTCGCCACTTAAAATACCCTATTTACTTCCCACACACGGCAGGAAGCAAAAGGATGATGGAATATTCCCCACTTAACGACAATATAAATATTTCGTAAGTCACAGGAATATTGATAGCAACCGGAAAAGGAACCACGCTTCATCATATATCAGTCGGTAGTACCGTGTGCGGAGCTCGTCCAGAATGCAATTCCAGTGACAGGACAAGCACTGCTCTAGAGAAAGATACCCCCGTCCATCATTGTTATTCTTTCTGCTTCATTTAATTAGCCATTTGAAAAAAACTGCAACAGCACAGAAATTAATCCACCACATACGCTGCCGGCTCCTTCCCCATCAGGTGATGGGGAAATCTGCATACATTCACCGTGTCCCTGCAGCACACTAGTCACAGTCAAAGGAACAACGATTCATTTTTGGGCTTCTTTGGCGAGAGCAGTGTTGGACCAATGCTGTTTCAGTCTGATGCGTCTCAACGAGACGTGGAAGTCAAAGTCCGATTTTCACTAAAAAATGGTGATGACTCTACAATGATTCTCGGTGAGATAAGCAGCTCTTTGGAATTTCAGCACACAATATCACTGCGAATATAACGTATTGATATTTTATAGCGACTTGTTTTGGTGATTTTCAATAGATTCAGGCTGATAGAAAGGCAAGATACCTGAAGGTAAATCAGGGAAAAGATAAATAACAACATCCTGTCAAATAATAGAACAGCCTTACAACCTTCCATTAGCTGGCTGAATTTATTTCCTACTTCTGACAAATCAGAAAACGGATGGAAAAGTAGTGTTAGAATCATGACAGTTTTATTTATTTTCATAGTTAAATAGATTGCAAAGATATGGGGTGGTCAAGACATTCACTGAAAGAGGTCCTGGTCTTCGCGCCGAACGGCCTGCTTGAGTGATGGAAAGCATTGTTCTTCAAGCTGTCCAGATTTTTCGCTATTATTGCGGGCTATTTTTTTTTATGAAAAGTTCTCGGAATATCGTTGTGGATCTCTTTTTAAATGTTTCGAAACATGTAAGTACAATATAAATTACTGTGATATTTGTTACAGTGACATGCTTCACTCCAACCACATGAAAAAAGAACGAAGGAAAACAATGCTCGCTTTTAACAAAGAAATCTACTCCATTTCATCTACGGGCTCAGCCTCTTTCCAGCAATTTCAGAAGCGAACGCTGCGCCAAATGTTACCAAATAAATCAGTTTTAAAATGATTGCCTATGAAAGAAAAAACACGGATATAAAAATGTCTTATTTAAGTAGCTGGTGCCAGGTGTCATGGAAAATAACTGACAAGATTCACATTAATGACGCACACACGACTGACGAATTGCGAATACCTGATTACAGTGGATATTTCAGAAGAGATTACAGAGGTACTGGAAGTGGAAAAGAACTGTCACTGATAATATTCATCAATGTTGTTAAAAAATATACTTGCCTTGCTTCGTATCTATTAACACATAACAACTATTTTATTAAAATTCGAGAAAAATTGACAACACTTCAAGAGACGGTAAATCATATTACTTACCCAAAGGAGAAATGACAAATGATGCATAAAAATAACGTCTTCTAACATATTTCTGATGTTTTTACTTATTTATTTCTATATGTTAATTGCGTTTGCAATGGTTATATCTACTAAATAACCTATCCATTCATATTTATCTCATATTATTATATACAGACGATTATTATGGATTGTCCTATCTGTAGTAACTGATCGGTCAAAAAACGATTTGAGCTATTCTAATTCTAAAACAGAGTCAAGTGTGGATTTATACAAGGGTGTAATTTCATATATGAATTATAACTTCAATCAAGATTTTGATAAATTACGTTTGCCACTGAAATGTGCCTGGGTAAGCAATTAGCTAGTATTAAACTGCAACAGTATCGTATAATCCATCTGTTTGCTTCTATTTTTATCTTCTAGGCATTTTCTGCACTCATCCTCTTGAATTTACAGTTATTTTATTACGTATTTTGATAACTCTTTTTGTGTTACCAAGCACACGAACAATAAGGTTTGTGGTTCAATTTTGTACCTGGGATTAACAAGGTAAAATTTAGCGAACCACAGCTTTCTATATTGGATTTCAGATGATCCGTTCAAGTAGGTGCCAGTTACAGCCACCACAAGTTTTTATATTAGTCAAATAACCTTGGCAAATTCCTCTTTATAAATTGTAGGAATGGTTCGGGATGACTTTATGTTGGAGCAGTTCTTAGTGAATAAAGAACATGCTCATTATTATGTGGGGAAATATCCAGATTATGTTTGTAGTTCACTCACTACTCACCCAGCTATGCTGTCAAACGGCAAAAATCTAAATCTAAAAAGGGGGCACATTCTGCTCCATGTACGTTACGTTTACTTTAATCGGAATTGTTGAGATGTTGCATAACAGTTTCAGTTCTGTTTTATAAGATACTTGTATGATCCTTGTGCTTTATATCATTCTTCATATGATGTATGTATCATGCTTTATATGATACCTGTACTCTATTTATGTTGCGTTCATCAGCAGGTAATAAAAAAATCCTTTTACCATTTATTTGTATTATATAGTATTGCTGCATCTAGCACACATTAAAGAAGGAAACAAATTTCCAGTTGCTACTCCCGACTATTGCAGTTTTCAATGGGAAGTGGGGGGATGTCTACCTTTGGTGAGGAAAAAAGAAATGCAGGTTTATGAAAGGGGGGTCCGTGCGGGAATAAATAAAGCTGAACGACTGACTGATCTGTTCTGATTCAGGACGAACGGAGACGTTAATTACAAGCTGTTGCTTGTTCGAAGGAGAATAAAATGATGATGTATTCGAGTAGAGCCAAAAAAAGCTTAACCAGACAGGCTAGATGGGACAGAGACAACGAGGTTGAAGGAGAATAAGACTGAGGTGGTTCGAATGGATAGAAACGAGACGTCTAGACAATAACACTGCAAGGTAGACTAGAAAGCCAGGAGCTTGGTGAAGACAGACCCGCCATTCAACCAATGGCCGATCCCTTATTGGTGATGTTCAATTCGATACAGTACCGTTCAAGTTTTGAATTGTTGAAGATCTACACAGTGAGTTGCCAAGTCTAGATCAGTTGGTGATAGCTCAAAACTGGAAACATCAAAGGGCCCAGCACATCTACTCTAGCTATTCAACTACCGAGCTAATGATTGGGTTGAGAGACTCAATTGCAACCTTTCACCTTTCCCCACAGATAAAAGGAAATTAAACTGAACTTCATTTGAGCCGTAATATTGCGTGGGAAACATTTTAGAGAGAATGGCTGAAAGTGGTCATATATTGTGGAAAGACACAAAATGACTTATTATTTTGAGACTCTAGACAATTGTTATGTATTATCCTGTTAGCATGTAGATGCAGCAAGCAATCACAAAGTTGAAATGCGAGCTAAAGATTATTGGGATATTTGATTATATGAGAAGAACATGTCTATGAAAATGACATTGATACACTGAGATCACATCCACAGTCTCATATAGTCTCCTCACATAATTCGCTATAAATGCGGCGTATGTGGATCAGCTTAGTTTCGGCAGGTACCTTGTTAGGACATCAGCTCAGTCATTGCAGGAAGTAATCAGTAGCTACGGTGTCAGTTGCAGGGCAGAAGAAACAATAGAATATGATTTCAGAAGTTTTGCAATGTATGTACAGGTCTCAGCAGAACTGTTGCAGAGAAGGTTCTTACTTTAAAGGAAACTAAAATGGTTTATGTTCTGAAGCAAAGGAATCTTCATCTGAAAACAGTTCAGGTCTTTCTCCAGATATGCTTTCCAGTCAACATGAGTCATCATACAGTATCTCCTTCTACATTCATACTTTTTAGATGTTGACGCACCTCTCTAGACTCTGACGTCACAACGCATGCCCTAGAAAGACACTAACTCACACATCGTTCGGCAATGCAGCATCCATCTGGAAAAACCTCGGGGATTTACACACTGTCAGTTCTATCAGTGATTCGGAATTAAAACGATAATTCTAAGGACAGTTACCATCAAATAACGAGAGTTTTGCATCACTATTGGGACTGCTTCGTTGATCTGTAGCAGTGGTTGCTAAATAAAAATCCGTGACATCCCGACATTACGTATCAGGCAAATCTCTGCTCATTTAGAGGGGTTAAAATATTGACAGCGCTCATTGTGCGTCTGGAATTACCAGCTTGGGAAATCGGTTGGAACAAATGCTCTTTGGAAATAGTTGTTCTCATTGGATCGACATTTAGGAGCTGGTCGCTGACTATAAATACAAAAGTGAAGTCTCATCGATTGCAGCGCCAATTTCTGTAATGGGAGACTGAACGCAGAACACCACAGACATCTCTGGATTCCGCTGAACAGTTAGTTTTCTTATTCAACACAAAAACTGAGGTGACGTGATTTTTCACCAGCTCCCTGAACTTGGACAGAGTTGCCACGTAAACAAATGTGTTCGTGAAGCAGCTTCGAGTGAGAGCCTGGAAGGAGCTTGCAGCACAAGTGGAACTTGCGGACACGATTTCAACGTTTATGAGTTTTCGATAGGCAAAAGGATGGTAAATGTATTTACCTCGAGAATCCTCGCAGATTTACACGATATCAGTTTTAACAGAGATCCAGAACTAAAATGATAAACACAACGACTGTTTCCATGAAAGTCCGAAACTTTTGCATGGACTGTTGCGGCGGCTACGAAGATCGGTAGCAGTGATTGCTAAGTATAAATCCATGAACCCCCGGAGTTGTTATTAAGTGAAACCTCCTTTTTGCATTGAGAGTGGTAATACTTTGACAGTGGTCTTTGCCCGTACGGATTTACCAGCCCAGTGATTGGTTCGAACGAAAGTAGTATTGATGTAGATGTTCTCATTGAATCGATATTTAGGAGCTAGTCGCGGAGTAGATATACAAAGGTAGAAACTTATGGATTGCAGCACGGATTTCGGGAACCGGAGACTGAATACAAAATATTGTACATGCCTCTAGATTCCCATCAACATTTGGTTTCCCTAATGAATACCAGATTTTTCATTTGCTCCCTGAATTTTGACTGCGTCGCTACGTAAATAAATGTATTTGTGCAGCAGCTTAAAATTCTCAACAAGAATCCGACCTATTATAATATATATTCAGAATCATTCAACTCTCCTCCAGTTCCTGTTATCTGATAATAGAGAAACTCTGAAACATTTGTCAGCCACAGGAGGATAAAGCTGCCGGAGAGGGTGAAGAGATCTCCGCCTGCTCTCCATCTCCGGGTCACTGCGACTCTCCCCTTTGGTCTGACGCCTCAGTCCCTTACGGAGCCGACTGGCCACTAAGATGTGTCTGACAGTCAGAGCGTTGAGCAGCAGAATTGCAGCGAAAGGCAGTAATGGAGTTAATACCGGATCAAACCAGTCAAATCCAATCCATCCCGGATCAGTGTAGTAACTTAGTTTGACAACAGTGAACCACGGTGCATTGTTAATAATTTCTCCTGGTTCAAGCGTGAAGTAGAAGGGGACGTTTTTAATGCAGAAGAATACGCCAGTTACTGCCAGAACATCGGTCGCTGTTTTCCTGGTACAATATTTTGCTTTCAGCTTGTGTAAACAAATGGCGACAAAGCGATCAGACAAGACATCTCTAACACAGTCCACGGGAGTAATGTTCAGGACACTCACTGGGAAATAATGTACACTGATCCGATACAAAATTACCTCAATGATAATGACCATCAGATCTGCCGTTGCCATTGCCACCAAGCAGAGAGTGTTGCAGGTGGACAAACCGCACTTCCTCTGGGACAGGACTATAATCGCCAATAAATTCACTGGGGAAACAGAATTAAGAGGCATTATTGATTACAATAGATACTCTTATAAGAAAAGTGAATGATATATTTAATCAACGAAATCAAACAAAAACCTTTGCCCTGGAGGAGTGAGTACTGAGAGTACACCTGACTCTCGATAACAACAAAGCAAGTTAGGGGTAATGTGGGCGCAGAAAGATTGGTCGAATCAAACGGATTTCTATTTTTAACCCGTGCAGAGCATGTAAGCAAAGCAACTGGACACCGAAGGGAAGGAAGAAGACGTTCAGATGGCAGACAAAGCTATTCCGTTGTTCAGAAGAAAACGGTTTCATTACAGGACTACTGTTGCAATGAGTACAATTCATTCTTTCCCTGTGAATGTCCTGCGATCATGTGCCCGGTAAGGGAACATACCAACTGAAACCGTCTTCCGATGAGTTTGTTTGCTCAGCGCTGGCACACCAACCTTTCGGAGTGCGACACTGTGTGTGTCTCATGGTGTATCTTGGTGTGTCTCAGCAGATCGGCTTTGTAACTCCACATACTGGTCGCCCGCTGTCCATCAACCTGCACCGCCCACTGCTTTCTGCAGACTCTCTACAAGCAAGCAAGTGACCTCGGAGAAAGGTAAACAATCAACAGAGGAACCATAACATCATTCTTTCGAACATTCTCTCTCTCTCTCTCTCTCTCTCTCTCTCTCTCTCTCTCTCTCTCTCTCTCTCTCTCTCTCTCTCTCTCTCTCTCTCTCTCTCTCTGTCTCTCTCTCTCTCTCTCTCTCTCTCTCTCTCTCTCTCTCTCTCTCTCTCTCTCTCTCTCTCTCTCTAGCAGTATAGTTTATATTGTCTCTTCTGGACCCTTTTTTTCAAATTAGGGTGACCACTAACATCCCTCCCACTTTAAGATTTTTTTTTACGGAGGAAAATGTTCATGTTAAATGGGTTATTACAGAGTTTAAAACTATACATGAGTAATCATCAGATAACATCGTCAAACGGGCACAATTTCAAACTTAACATCTAGATAAACAATCGGCTATAATGTTATCAGTACTTTTGACATGTCTTCTCTAGGTCATATTCCTGCAATATCAAACTCCAATTCACAAGCCTCAGTGCTTATGTTTCATTTTAGCAAGAAATACTAACGAATTATGTTCTGTGTAAACTATGTGTGGCTTCTGGGCAGGACAAATATGAACTTCGAAATGTGGCGAAGACAAAGTAAGTGACAGTAACTCCTTTTCCACAGTGGAATAACTTATCTGAAGTACATTAAATTTCTTGGAGAAATAAACCACTGGGTGTTCAAAGTCATCTGCACCCTTTTGAAATAATACTGCTCCAGCAGCCTCGTTACTATCATCTGTTATTCTGGAGAATGGTTTTGAAAAATCAGATGCTCTGATTACGGGAAGACGACGCAGCATAGTTATTAGTCGTTTAAACGCTTCCTGGGAAAGCTCAGTCTATACAAAACTCTCATTCTTCCCCAGGAGTTTTGTAAGAGGGAGAGCGATATCTGCAAAGTTTTTACGGATCGGAAAATGTTTGAGCTGATGGCGACAAATAGGTGTGACCTTAATTAATCTTCATTCGGAAGGAATTGGTAACCTGCGGTCCAGGATTGCCCCTGCAAAAGAGGAGATTGGTTGAAGCAAGGTTTCGCCAAGGAACGATCAGTCCCTTTAAGCCGTTTTATTTCGTTCGCCGTGAATTCTTCGGGCAAGACAAATTTCGACCGGGATCCGCAGTAACGTTGTGACGTCGGTAAGAAATTCGTTACTTCTATAATAACTCTCCAAATGACTGTGTAAATTATTTGAACTTTTTCATTACTACTTTTAAGAACTGTTTTCGCATTATTGCTTTAAGAAGATAGGTTACCCCTAACAAGAGACATGTTTACTCTTTTCTCTCATATCTCTCCCACTCTCTCTGTCGTCATCCTCCTCTTTTTCATCAAATTTAATGCGGCTGTCCCATGCCTTTTCATATCCCGTTTTAAATCTTCTAAGTCTATTACAGTATTATATCTCCCATGGTTACAGTGTGACTTTCCATAGCACTGCCTGACCCTCGCTTCCAAAACATTAAGTATATTTCTTTTTCAACTTGAAGAGGTTTTCAATATCTCTTATTAACCAGGGTTACTTTACGGAGCCATCCCAAACCCGCCTCGATGAATCGAGCCAATACTGAACACAAACAAGTGCTCCATTAACAGTCGTCATATTTCTTTGTGCATTTCAAGAAGCAAATCGCTTCCCTTATTCGGCTCCCACGTTCTTGCCGAGTAGAATAAATAAAGTGCATTCCATATTATCTGCTGCTCTCCCAGTGCATGTCGAATTACCGATGAATATCAGTAAAGTTTAAGTTGCCTGTGAAAACAGCCGTGTTAATAGTGTATAATCACCTGTGCAAACTCTATCTCCCGTTCTTTCTCTGTCACTGTGCGATGTTTTCGTTTTAGTAATGGGAGTTTTGTACAGAATACCCTCAGACAAGTGTTTGTTCCCTTTTTACTTCTGAGCTCCACTCACAGTCTATTGACATACAATTCCACCACAGGGTCCCCCACTTTCCGCAGCTGTGATACACTCATAATTTCCCTGCGTTTAAAAGGTTTACCCTTTACTCTCTTTTTCCCAACTGTGTGCATTTTGTAACATATGAACCCCTAAAATCCGGAAATCATCCATCCCCCGGTGTTTGAATTGACTTCATTTCTTACATCCTTCATATACATCAGGAATAAAAAAAATAGGCTACCTCTCCTTCTGAATGTGCTATGTGCCAGCCTAGTAATTCATAATAATTTGTAATAAATAGAACAGGCAGTGTAACATAGAAAAACATTCAATTCAGCTCGAGCTAATCAGTCTAATGGCCTGATGGATGAAGCTGTCCCAGAGCTAATCTCCCACATTATAGCCAAATCTCTTCGATAGTTTGGAATTTATTGATTTCAGGATGACCAGGCACTTTGTTGCTTGACTTTATGACATATTTGCCAAACCTACTGGTTTTTTTAAACAAATTTATTCTTAAAATCCGCTGAATTGCAATTGGAGTGGGCGTTATCTACACAGATGGCCATTTAACGTAAAAACATACTTCATTCCATTCTTCAGCTCTTCTCTGAATTTCCTCTGTGTCAGTGTATAGATACAAGTGTTGGTGCACATACTCAGAACTTGCAACATTGACCCAAATTGCTGTAGTATATATACCGGGGAACTGAAATATCTGTCCTGGTAAAAGTAATTTTCCACTTGCCATGTCAGGGAATGAGCTACACAGGGCATCCAAAATAGTATGAAATTAGCTGATATTGCAAACAATAAAATCATCGATTTTCTGCGGTTTTCTACCTCGGTATCTTTCTGTTTATCGCTGCTCTTCCGAAGCTTTCTGCGCATTCTATTTGCCGCAATTATATGTCTTACTGTTAACCCATTGAAGATAAGAATTAAGCCGATTGGTAGCAACGGTGTTAAAATGCTATCTAGTAATTCGATTCCTTTCCACACAGGTAAAGTCGCGTATTCATGTGTGACGGTGCAACGCCACGGTATGTTGTCAGTGATGACGTCAGGTTCAATGGTAAAGTAAAACGGGACATTTCTCCCGCAACTCACTAAAACCACAGTTAGCAAAACCACCGTTGCTGTTCTCTTGGTGCAGTAACGTTCCCCGATCTTTCGACAACATATTGCGATAAAATGATCGAAGGTAAAACTGACCGTAAACCAAACAGAACAGTCCCTCGTCACAATATGAAATACAAGTGTCAGAGCGCATACAGGGGTGATAAGCAGGGATCTGGAATAAATGTAGATGTTGTCGGTCTGTTCCAAAAAAAAGCAAAAACTATAACGGCAAGGAAGGTCAAATGTCGCGAAGCCAGTCCAAACCTCTCAAGTTCTTTCTTTAAAAATCCAGTACCAACCGCATTTTCAATAATTTCCATAACATTCACATCCGAGGCTTTTACACCATCATCAACTTTTAGAACACCATCTAACACAAATGACTGGGAATCCTCAATTTCCACTGGCACCAAAGTTAACCTTTTATTCATTGAAACAAGTCCCCCGGCCCAAAAATCTGCATTCCTTTTCAATCGAGTCAGACACCTCAGACCTTTAAGGAGATTTAACACAAGGTTCATAACCCTGAAAATTCACAAGTGCATCAATATCCTGAACACAGGTTTTCGGAAAAGCAGTCTCTACTAGGTTTTCAATATCACTCCCAGTTACAAATTCCCGGTTTCCCTCATCCCCCCAGCTTCTGTCTGGTCAACTCCTAGAAGTTTGTCTCCCGGACTTCTTTGAATCTCTGAGCTTTTGTCTACATGCCACCGGAACCAGCTCATGGGCTTTAAGCACAACATCTTCTCTGTATCATAATTCCTTGACTCTTCAAAGGTCAGGACAGAATACGCCCGCTGAGCCTTCCCTTTCAGCACAATTGGTAACATGATAGCCGACTTATCCCTCGGCCAATATCCAGTCTGTGCCACCTTTTCAAATTATGGGAAATACCGTTCGACCCCAGCTTCATCGAAGGGCGGTACTAAGTCAATTTCTTGGCTGATATTAACCGGTACCACAAGCACCTTACCTGTACCCGAAGCTTGATCTTGTCGCGGCCATTTCGCTCTCTCGAGCTGTCTTTGTTTTTTTTCTGCTTAATCTCTGTTTTTGCTGCCTCTTCTCTCTGTAATACTGCCACCACTTTCTCTAATTTAAGTCTCTTTAACATCATTTATTTCAGTTGCTGCTGGATCTCCTCTATATGTTGAGAAAACGTTTTTATTTCCTCCTCACTAAATTGTTTCATAGAAATATAATGTTCGACTATTAACCTTCGGAGTTCCACCTTCGTCTTACACTTCTTTGCCTCCCTAAGTTTCAATGCATGAACAACTTCCCTCAACTCATCCTATTTTAGCTTTCTTTAAACCCGCAGTGTCTGGCATTGCCAGAAAATGCTCAACAACCACTTCTGCTGGTTTTAAACGCAACTAAAGCAAAAGAAGATTGTCCCCAATCAATTCAAACATGACCCTCCCCAAAAATTTAGTTCAAATCCTGGACGAGCCCCCTTTTTGTCACGTACCCCGTGACGGGTTAAAGAACCAGCAGCAAAGGAAAATACATTGGAGTCTGGTATTGCTATAAAGGAATAGTGTTTATTCGTAACTACGCAATACAGTAATATAAATGCAAATATATTGGAAGAGAGTAGCAATTATATATATATATATATATATATGCATGTGTGTGTGTGAGTGTGTGAAAATAGAAACAAAACTATGCTCTTTCAAACCTAGGGGTTAATGGATATGGTCTTACGATAATGAAGAGAGTTCAGTTTAGTTTATGGTATTTTGTTGAATACCGTTGGGGAGTGAGAGAGAGAGGTGAGAAGTGATGCCGTCAATCTTCCCTTTGTCTTCCGTGATCTTTTGAAATCCTGTTGTTGTCACCGACTATAACCATAGCAAGTACGACCGTTCTTCAGTGAGGGAATTATCACCCAGGCGAGGGTGGACACACAAACAATTAGCGACGGGTCTCAACTCTTCACGCGCTTAGAGCCACTGATCGATTTTCCTGAATCCAAATACCTGACCCTCCTGTCGGTGCAACGACGCTCGTTCAGTGTCTCAAACTGTGAGTCTGTCTGTCTAACAGCGGACGTGACTTTTATCTCCATATGTTGGACACCTGCTGTTCGTCAATCTGCTCCGCCCTCCCCTCTCGGCAGGAACTTTACAAACAGGCAAGTTTCGTTGCGGAAAAGTAAACACGGTGGCAGAGAAACCATAACATCAATCTTTCGAGCAGTCTCGCCCTTTCTCTCTTTCACTGCGTTGGACGACTCCTTATCTTTTTCTTAATAGCATCACAGTTCATAGAGTCAGGTCTGGAGCCAGTCAAAGCTAGGGTTACCCGTGACTGGAGATGTCAGAGAATGGAAGTGGTGGATTGCTTCTCTGAATGGAGCCTGTGATTAGTGTTTCGCAACAGGGATCAGTGCTGGGTCCATTGTTATTTGTCATCAATATCAATGAACTGGATGATAATCTGGTAAACTGGATCAGCAAATTTGCTGATGCTAGAAAGATTGGAGGTGTAGTGGACAGTGAAGAATGTTTTCAAATCTGGGCGTACCGATACAAAATTCCCTAAAAGTGGCGTCACAGGTAGGTAAAGTAGTAAAATTGGTATTTTGGTACGTTGGCCTTTATAAATCAAAGTATTGAGTTTTTAAAGTTGGAATGTTATGCTGAGGTTGTATAAGGGATTGGTGATTATTTCGGATTATTTTGTACAGTTCTGGTCACCAAATTGCAGGAAGAATATTATTAAGGTTGAAAGAATGCAGAGAAGGTTTACAAGAATGTTGCCGGGACTTGACAATCTGAGTTACAGAGAAAGGTTGAATAGGTGAGGACTTTATTCCCTGCAGCGTAGTAGAATGAGGGTAGATTTGATAGAAGTATATAAAATTATGATGGGTATAGATAGACTGAATGAAAGCAGGCTTTTTTTCCACTGAGACGAGTGGAAAAACAAAAACAGAGGACATGGGTATTGGGTGAATGGAAAAAGTTTAAAGGGAACATTAGGGATTGGGGAAGCTTCTTTACACAGAGAGTGCTGGGAGCGTGGGATGAGCTGCCAGATGAACTGGTAAATGCCGGCTCACTTTTTACATTAAATAAAAAAATGGACAGGTACATGGATGTGAGGTGTAAGGAAGGATATGGTACAGATGCAGGTCAGCGGGACGAGGCAGAAAAATGGTTCGCACAGCCAAAAAGATTCAAAAAGCCTGTTTCTGTGCTGTAATGTTCTATGCTTCTATGGTTCTATGGATGATAATCAGCCCTTACACCCCAAATCTCCAGCGCACTGAATGGGGAAAGGGCAAATGCTTCAAATTCTGGTTGTGCGGTAGGGGGGATCTGCTGCAGATACTTTGGGGTTCTAACATTATACTGTCTTTCATTTTTTTTCTGACACTTCTCTGTTTTCGTGGATGTTTGCACAGAAAACTGGAATCTATCAATACTGGAGAATTATTGTTGGACACTTTTGCGAGAAGCATCAGACTCACAGTACAAATCAAAATTATTAACAAAATAATTTTAAATTAGTTTGCAAATTAAACTATTGCAAACCATTAGCATCATTATGCATTTAAACACAATATATTTAATAAAAGATAACTTGTCGTTTCTTCAAATTCCTACGTGATAGAAGTAGTCTGGAATTATATTTGTGGTCAGCTTCAAGCTGTATATTATAAACAAAAAAAAAAACTCAGAGGAAGCAACACTTCTGAAAAAAAAATGTTCCAGTGAAATTATAGGACAATTAGCCTGACCTCAGTGGTCAGGAATTTGTTCGAGTGAATCCCTCTGCTCCTGTACCTTCCGATTGCAGCCATTTAATGACGCATATTTTATACATTTCTCTGGCATTAAATTGGACCTTTGAACAAGCCGACAGCATGTATTGTGACTGATTATGTGCGTGTTGTTTTGTTTTTCGAGAACCTGCAGGTTTACTCGTGTTCGTTTGGTAACTCTGCTCATCACATTGTCCCTTTTTACCCACAAGTGGGGGTATAGAAAAGGAAGCAGGAAGGCAGCTAAATTGCAATATTTTTCACCATTTATTTCTGACGTTTCATGAGTTTCAAAATCCGATTCAGTGGGCATTTCACCGCATTCTTCAGTTCCTCTCGGAATTTGCTCTGAGTCACGGCGTAAATACACGTATTGGTGCAGCTACTGAGAACCTGCAGCATTCCCGATGTGTATTCTGTGATAAAACGGGGATCCGTGACAGAATAATAAACAGCACTCTTTGATAGATATAAAATGCCACCTGTGTTAACCACAAAAATATGAAACTACCGTTAATGCTGAAGAGTAAAACGATGGATTTGCTGCGGTTCTCCATCTCCCGGTCCTTGTCATTCTCTCCACTCTTTTGTCCCCGGAGCCCCCTGCGGGCTCGACTGGCCGCTAGAATCCGCCTGACAGTCAGAATATTGAACAACACAATCAGAAAGAATGGGACACAAGGGGTTAAAATGCGGTGAAACAGCGTAAATGCCGCCCATGAAGGGAGACCCTGTAGCTCGGTGTATAAACACAATAGCAGGGAACGCTTTCAATTAATACTCTAGGACCGTATACAACGCTCCAGGGAACACACTCCAAACAGGCCAGAACACTCACTGTCTCGATAACCACAGCCGCCGTTCTCTCAGTGCAATATTCTGTTTTCAGTTTCTCAAAGCAAATAGCCACAAATCGATCGACGGTGAAAGCGACAGTCAGCCAGACAGAGGTGGCAGAGCTCATAAAAAGCAGCCACTCATGGAGTCTGCACACTGGAGTAATGTCCAGGAATGATCCGGGAAAATGATGATAAGCAGTCAACCCCAGCAGCGGATCGGAGATAACAACCAGTAGATCGGCCGCAGCCATCCCCACCACGTAGCTGGAGAGACATTTGGAGAGACCGCACTTTCCCCGGGACAGGATCACAATCGCCACAAAGTTCGCTGGAACGGAGACAAGGAACAGAAAGTTGAGAAAATCCTGAGCAGAAACCAATGCAGCTGTTCAGGCGATCCTGTAATATTTCCACTTAATTGTTGTATTTAAAAGTGAAAGGGTCGAGAGTCGGTGCACAGGCGGCGTATGAAAAAACGGAGTTTACTCCATAATCTAAAGTCAATATAATCTGAATCGGGTTTCCTTACCAACGTGAAGTAAGGTAGAACTGGGTAATCACCTCTTCGAAGTGAATAGGGAATGGACACCGGCTCCTTCCTCGTTTCCTGTCGATAAAATTGTTAAATGCAATCGCTGATGGCGGGATTATTCCAAGAGACAAACATATACTTCCATGTCTCTCCCTTCAGCGAAAGAACAGGTGAAGACGGAGCACAAACAGGAAATGTTGGAAGTATTCATTCAGACAAATCATCTTTTGGGGAAACATTTAAAGTGCCTCTTCTCAGAACTTTTCTCAGAGAGGCCCCAGACATGAGTGTTAACTGGTTTGTCTTTCCATACGATCTGCTCGTGCCTGAGTGCTTCTAACATTCCCCGTGTTCGGTTCCTAATTCAGCATTTGCCACTTCACTGAGGTTACAACAGAAGATTGTCTGATTCCAACATATACCGCACAGTATGATACAACCTTACAGACAGACATGACACCTCTTACTGAATTCATTTCATCAAACCAGAGGAGAGGAATTCCACGGCCGCATCCAGTTCGGTGCCACAGTCAGATGTCTGTAACTATCTGATGTAGATACAATATAATACATTTCATAGTACTGATAACTGCGAAGCAACAAGTTGGATGTGATGATTGGCTCAGTCAAGACTTCATTGTGTTGTCCATCAACTGCTTCACATTCAGTCACAACACACACAGTTTTTACAAATCCACAAGTTTCATGCTGCAACATGGAACTCCTCACATTTGTAATTTGTTGTTCCCACAACCGCTCAAATACAAATACAGACAATCAATCAATATGATCTCTGCGAAATCTATAACCACAATATTTGCAAATACAGTGCAGCTACTACAAGACCAAAAGCACAGAGACCCGAACATCACATCATTGAGCAGAAACAGCTGGAAGAACACAGCCAAACCCGCTGAATTCCACAGATGTTCGCTGATACACAAAATTCCTGCAGCGGTTTCGTTTCCATCCCGTTCCCAGAATCCACAGCGCTGTGTTTTCATTCCGTTCCTGAAATGAAGTATATCTGGTCTGGACAGTGTCAGTGGAAACCTGTGACAGAAACAATCACAGCATTGGAATTCAACTTCAATTCCCGGCAAAGGCAGCTGACACTGTTGCTTACCGATAATCCCAAAGACTGAAATAAAAGGATAGTAAACTGCTTCTATGTGAAAGATGACCGGATACTCCATTTCAGTGAGAATCTGCAACTTCTGTTACTCCGCAATTCACAGCTCCGGCAAACACTCTGATCTGATGCTTTCAAAATGGCCCGGATTTATATAAAAGGATGGGTCCCCACAGATATGACTTCACCCCTGACTAATTTCATTTGCTATAGTTACTTGAACAAGCGCCATAGTTCAACACCGTTGCCTCTGATTTAAATATTGGAAGGAATAAAGACAAATAAATCAAAATTCCTGGGTATTACCTCAGCAGTGATTTATCTGGTGGAAATAATGATAGAGCTCTCATGACAAAGACTGTGCTTTGTCACCCAGCAGCTACCTTTGCAGATTTAATGTTTTTGTTGACTAAATATACTTCTATAAACGGAGTTCACCAACACTAAACCGTACGACCACGAAATCTGCCTATGCGGTTTCCTATTTTGAACTGTCTGTCTATCAGTTCTTCTACGGTTTCCTGCATTCCCCCCCCCCCCACAGACACACAAGTACAATCGCAAATAGACAGGCGCACACACGGAAACACAGGCACGAACACAGATATAATAGACAGAACAACGTCGTGTTGGCAACAGTCAAAAACATTTTGTTGATGTAGAAACACGAACAATTTGCAGAGCTTGGTAATCGAAAGCAACACACACAATATGCTCGAAAATTTCTCCGGAGTTGAGAAGAATTGTTTCAGTCTGCAGAGTAAAGGGCAGAGCGCTTAAATAATTTTAAAAAGTCTGTACTCCAAAATTGGGAGATAAACAGACGCATAATGGCCGATAGTGAATGAGCAGCGTCAGAAAAAAAAAATGATGTATACGTGCGTGGGATGGGGGGGGGGTGAGTTGTTTGTCTGTGTGTTTGTGTGTCCGTGCGTGTGTGAGAGAGAGATAAGGAGTTAGGAAGAGACAGACAGGTTGAGACAGCTAGATTTGCTCTGGCACTGGCGGCACGGGCCGCGTCACTCAGCCGTCTGACTTTTACTATTACTGGCTCTTTTCCTTCTCCAACCACAGGGATAGATTTCTGTCAAATCCGACATTCCCTCCTGTCCGCCGACAAAGTATAGAGCCGGCGCTAGTCTTTCTCACACGTTGTGTTGTAGAGCACAGAGAGAGACTCAACTCATCAGTTCTACAGTCTCACACAGCACAGGCACGCAGTCCCACAGTGAGCTCAAGTCCCAGATACACATTTCCAATACAACTGTTACACTGAACACAGGCAGTAAATCCTTCCATTGTATTCTGTACCCAAACATTCCACAGGCAGAGACACAGGCCAACACCCCACATCCCTACCCACGGAGTTGGGACGAGAGTAGCAACAGCGTTGGCAGCGTCACTGTTAATCATAAAATGAAAAACACACGGTTGGAAAATTCGGAGATATTGAATGTGGTGTGACTGGAGTTTAACAAAGTTTCTGATAAGCACATGAGATTATAGGTAATGTATTTGTGTGGACTCAAAAATGATCAGCAGTTCAAAAGCAGACAGCGAAAAAACGGACCGTTTTAGATTTGGGAAGCCGTGACCAGTAAGGTGACACAGGGATTGGTCCGAGTCTTCAGCTGTTCGCAACCGGCATAAGTGATTTTGTTGTTGGACAATAACTATTATATCATGTCTGCTGCTGTCACAGAACTCGGCGGCAGGGTCAATATTGAGAAGGATGGAAGGGGGGTTTGTGGATGCAGAGAGAAGTGCATGAGTGAGGATGGACAGAACATAAGGCTTTTTCGCTCAGAGAGAAACAAACTAGAAAGGTCATTTTACGGTGGTGGGATAGTGAAATGATCAGAGGGGCCTAGCAGATCTGAGGAAGAAATTACTGAGACTTCACATTTAGGTAAAGCAGGTAATTAGTAGGGGAAAAGGTATTTTGTAACGGTGATGCAGGAGGATTGCAGAAGAGAGGTACAGTTATCTTCCTGGGAATTGTCTTGCCCGCCTTTGGTGAGTGCACACTTTGGATATTATTTCCTGGTCAAGTCACACTAACTCATGAAACTTATCTCTACAGCAGAAAGAGACTATTCCTGACACTGACATTGCTGCTTCCAAGTATAGCAGGCTGGCTCTGTGAGAGAAGAGTGAGTGAGCAGCTCCTCTATACTCTGAAATTGATTGGATAATTATTGGAAACTTACAGACCGTTTGCATGGACGATGTTTCCGCTGAATGTGAATCCTATTCAGAAGTAACACAAACCCTGACTGTATGGAAAAATATATAGGGCGTAGTGGAAAATGTTACTGAAAAATTAACTCCTTGTAATAATAATTAGTGCGGTACAGAGAATCTGTATTTACCGACAAATAAATGTATTGCCTCGACTGAAACGCACGCGGGTTCACAAGCATATTAGCTGTGTGCACGATACTAGCATCTCTATCCCTTCGCGATCAGTCCATGAAGAGAAAAAGTATTACCCAGAATAATTGTTACCCTGCGCTGGCCTGACTTTCCTCGGAGTCCCAATCCCCACATTTCAGTGGCAGTGTCACCTCGTCATTCGTGATGGTGGGTCTCTGAATGCTCCTGCGTATTTGAGGTCTATAGCGCTTCTAGTATTTCTCATCCATTAAGCTGCTGGATGTCCATCCCATTAGCTCAATGTCACCTGACCTACCTGGATCACCTCCTCACTAGTCATTTTCCAAGGCTGCAACCAATATGTTTTCATGGCTCCGCCCGCCCATGTCTTGCATATTTGCATCTTTTATCTCTGACTCGTCCTAACCAGTTAAATGAGGCAACCCAGACAGAGTCTAACGAGATTACAAATTGCTTCTTTGGTTGGTCCGGCAGTTTACTTAATAAGTGGCCGGTCCTCCGAGAATGGTCTCAAATTTAGCATGTTACTTTGATTAGATTGTCCCAGAGCAACAATCAGTTCAGATTCCACGCCATTCACAGTATACTGTGGCATTCAAAAGGTTTGAGAACCACGGTTAAAATTTCTGTTAATGTGAATATGAACTGATCTCCAAAATATATAAAGTTAAAGCTGAAACATCCCTTTGAACATTTTCAGCAAGATTAGTGTATTAATTTTATTTTGTACAATTTTAGAGTGAAGAATAAAGGAAAGCAGCGCCATGCAAAATATTGGGCACACCCAAAGTTTTGAGCTCTCAGATAACTTTTATCAAGGCCTCAGCGCTGATGCCAATTTCAAAGCTTTATAAATACCCTGATTCCTCAAACCTTTTCCAAACTATCAGCAGCCATGAGTCCAAATAAGCAGCTGCCAAGCGCTCTGAAAATTACAATAAATGATGCACACAGAGCATGAGAAGTCTAAAAGAAGATAGCAACCCGCTTTCAGGCAGCCTTTTCATCAGTTCGCAATGTAATTAAGAAATATAAGTCAATCGGAACGGAGAAGGTTAAGTTGAGGTCTGGAACAACCAAATTTTCCAACAGAACTGCTCGTAGGATTGCTAGAAAGGCAAATCAAAATTCCCCATTTGACTGCAAAAAGACCATCAGGAAGATGTAGCAGACTCTGGAGTGGTGGTGCACTGTTCTACTGGGCAGCGACCCTGCACAAATCTGACCTTCATGGAAGAGTCATCAGAAGAAAACTTTTACTGCATCCTCACCGCCAACCTCAGCGTCAGAAGATTGCAAAGGAAATTTTAAACAAGCCTGATGCATTTTGGAAACAAGTCCTGTGGACTGATGAAGTTAAAATATACATTTTTGACCGCAATGATGAAAGGTATGTTTGGAGAAGAAAAAGGTGCAGAGTTCCATGAAAAGAACACCTCTCCAACTGTTAAGCACGGGGGTGGACCGACCAAGCTTTGGGCTTGTGTTGCAGCCAGTGGCACGGGAAACATTTCACTGGTAGAAGGAAGAATGAATTCAATTAAGTACCAGCAAATTCTGGAAGCAAACTTCACACCGTCTGTAAAAAAAAAAACTGAAGATTAAAAGAGAATGGCTTCTACAACAGGATAATGATACTAAAATAATTGCCCGTGTCCGTTTGATAAGATATGTTTTGCTGTATCACTGCAGACACATTTGTCAGCTATACTTGCTCAGGGACACACTGCCCATGCCCCAGTCATGGTAACTGATATCGCTACGGTACGCAGAATTATCTTCATGTTATGTTAAATCTGTAACACAGAAGTGTGATATCTGCTCTTATTTCCAGTGTAAATATTAATTTATTTTAAATCAATATTTTCCAACTGTTGAACTCACCGATCCAATCTGGACTCTCAGTTGTCTTTAGACTCAGGGCGTCCGTCTTTCCTCACATGATTTTGTTCGGAAAAGTGGGGACAAACACTTGGATCTTTTCCTTTCCCTTTGATATTTCGATAAAACTGCCCTTGTTCTCTGGGTAAATTCTGTCCTGAATTGCTACATTATTTCAACTCTAGGCGGGGCTGCCCTCCAGGTGGTGCACTAACATACTGGGTCAAAAATATAATTCAATGACTCAATGAATTCACTTCCCTGTAATCCATTAGTCACTAGGTTTCCCCCACTCAATATTTGGGACGAAAAGTCGGCGACAACTATAACATCATCCTCAATACTTGTCTTTTTCAATATTCTGATGGAGAAGTAGATAACGCGGAATTCTCTTCAGTGTGGACACTTTCCTGGTCAGGGATGTATGAAGGAAAATGAAAAATAGCTGTGATAATTAGCCATGGGACAACGGGAGGCAACGAATGTAAACGAAAACAGAGCAGAACAGTGCTTCATTGAAGGTTGCATAAATTGGCGACATCAAGCTACATTACAGCGGATCTGATTATAAGAAGCAATCTTATTTTACAAGATGTGGTGATTCGTCTTCAAGAGAGGTTGTCCCCATTAATGTGAAAACAACATATTTGCGAATATATCAGTAGAGTGAGTGTGCGGAAATAATGTATTTGTATCAGTTTTAGATGGCATGATAACGTATAGACTGAGTGATAAGAAGAAAATTTGCTAGTCGCGAAGTGGAAGGATTGAGTAAAATGTACCCTGATTTAAATACAAAGCGTTCGTACAGTTTGAATGTAATGACGAAATCGTTATAAGAAAAGAGGATGAGATCAAATGAAGTGTATAACGCAGACAGGAAGGCTGCTGAGGAAACATTGCATTTCAGAGAGATATAGTCAACCGGGGCTGGATTTGAAACAGGGCGTTAGTACTGAAGGTAGTAACGCAACCCCGAAAGGTTATAGAAATGATAGGCAGCAAAATTCCAAACATCTTCTTCCAGTATTCAACTAAAAAACTCAGGGCTACTGTACCTACTCATACACACTTGCCCATTTGTGACCAGCGAGAAAGCCGCAATGGAAGGAAACTGGGGATGAAATCTGAAAGAACAATATGACATGCAGTACAAACATTGTGTCTCAGCATGGGAGAGATATTAATCATGATACTGGGCATTACTGCCGGCGGAATACCATTGTGAGATGTTACAGGCAACTGATCCCCGTAGAGCAGTGCACTGCAGGTAACGCAGAGGAAAGCGAATGAGTTGCTTATGGGGAAATTCATAAGGACATAACACTTATCAGCCCTTTAAAGCCTCGGAATTATTCTTACCACACGACTTTCCCGATAATACAAAGATAGGGGAACAAGTGAAGAATTAAATAATCCATTAAGTTACATCCGTTAAATCCGTTAAGTTAAAAGGATGCCGCTACCTTGAGGGAGTCTGCTGGATTAGCAGACGAGGTTGTTTTAACCCGCAAGGTTGAGTTTACTCTGGATAGGAGTTACCCAGCGAGTAACTCTGAGGATCAGGGGAACTTGGATTTGGAAATTGGGACTGGTATTGAAAGCCTGGAAGAGGCAGATGTCCCGTTTGCCTGTTGTTGAGGTACATGTGGACTCACAAGGTACTGAATCTTGTGTTTAAACTCAGGAAATGTCTGAGGTGTCTGATTTGGTTAAAAAGGAATGCAGTCATTTTGGGTCAGATGGACTTGGTTCAGTGAGTAAGGGGTTAACCCTGACACCTGTAGAAAGTGAGGATTCTCAGTCACTGGTGGTAGACGGTGTTCTAAAGGTTAGTGATGAGATGAAAGCTGTTGATGGGAACTTAATGGACAACAGTGGAAAAGGGGCTGTGTCTGTTTTTTTAAAGACAGAACTGGAGAGGTTTGGACTGGGTTCACGACATTTGACCCTGCTTGCAGGACATTGGTCTGTTGGAAAACATGTCAGCTTGTTAGATTCTATTTTAGAAGTTGAAAGTAAGCACGGTCATAGAGCTGTTGGTCAAGATTACAATGGGTGGAAAAAATATTGTATCGGTTTTGAGAGGCCACCTGTGTGCGTTACTATGAGGAGGAATCGAAGTAAAAATAAAAGGAACAGATTTGATGGGATATTTGGGAATTTCCAGAATGTAAACATGGTTTTCATGAGTTTAGTTATGGTGTTGAGCTTGGTAAACATTAAATTGGCACCTATCCAGGGTGAAATTAAGTCAGCGGAACGGCTGACGAGCAAGCTCCTGGCTGGCAACACACGCACAGATACTGGCGCAGTTAGCAGAGACAGGAGTTTAATTTAGGGAAGTTTGTCAGTGTCTTTTCAGCCTTTCATGTTACAGCAGGATTTGGAGAGTAAGGAGGATGAGAAATGCTTGTCTTTGTCAAAGGGTGAACTTATATCAGATCAAAGTAGAGATTCTGAAATTACTGCGTTAAAGGAGATAGCTCTCACAAGAGGAGGTTCGGAGAGGGTCAGCTGGATATTACCTGAAAGATGGGGAATTGATGAGGAGGTGGAGACCACCTTTGCAGATGAGGATTGGGCTATTGAACTTCAAGTGGTGGTCCCGAAAGTTTACAGAGCTGAAGTTTTAAACGTCTTTATAATATGTCTTTAGGTGGACACGTTGAAGTGGAAAACACAATGGAAGTGAGAAGGAGTTCTACTGGCCTAATTCAAGGAAAGATGTTGTGAACTTTCGCAGGGCTCGTCATATCTGTCAGGCTGCAGGGAAACATAATCAGGTGATCCTAGCAGTACCATCTAGACCGATACATGTTCTTGGTGAACCATCTTCCAGGGTCATTATGGATTGTGTGGTCCCATTGCCAAAGACTGAAGTGGCTACGAGTATCTGTTAACTATCATGTGTGCTGCTTCTAGGTTCCATGGAGTGGTGCCCCTCTTAAACATCAAGGCAAAGACTGTGGTAAAAGCACTTATAAAATGTTCTACACTTGTAGGTCTACCTAAAGAAACCCAATCTGTCCAGGGTAGTAACTTTACATCGAGAGCATTCCAGAGGATAGTTAAAAGAGTAGAGAGCTGGCATATTGTATCATCCTTGGCCTTACTGAGGGAGCAACGGTCAGAGCAGAATGAAAATGTGATTATATCTGACTCCTACCCTGCACAAGTTAGTACTGTTATGACAACGGAGGAGATTGTCGTGTCTAGTACTGGAGTACCCATTCATTTTACTGAACACCCTGTAGTTTTCACAAGACTCAGAAAGTCTGATGTTTTGGAAAATATTGATGGAAAAATTCAACATCTGCTGTCAAAGCAGCAAAAACAACCGAAGAGCTTAACTGACAAGTATAAAGGATTATTCCCTGATATTCTAAGACTGTACATGTGTACAATACATGATGTCATTGTAAATTCAGGCCAGGCTATTAAGAAGCTTCCCTACAGATTGACCTTGGAGGAAAGCAAGCTGGTAGTAGAAATGTTGAAATGGCTGTCTGCAGCCAATCTCACAGTGGACCTCACGGATAGTGAGTTCAACCATGCCAAGGTCACGTACCTGGGGTACGTGGTAGGACAGGGGCAGCTGTCCCCTGAGCTGGCGAAAGTACAGGCTATTTCTGAAGTTCCCGTCCGACTGATAAGAGGGCTCTGAGAAGGTTTTGGGAATGGTAGGGTACGATCGGAAGTTTTGTAAGAACTTTGCGGATATTGCCCTCCCTCTTACAAAGCTCTTGCAAAAGGATGAAAGGTTTGTGTGGAACAAACCTTGCCAAGAAGTCTTTGAAAGTCTGAACACT
The DNA here is from genome assembly GCF_030144855.1 of Hypanus sabinus. Taxonomy (NCBI): domain Eukaryota; kingdom Metazoa; phylum Chordata; class Chondrichthyes; order Myliobatiformes; family Dasyatidae; genus Hypanus; species Hypanus sabinus. The sequence goes on from NC_082723.1 coordinate 1,949,139, forward strand.
ATACTATGTTACCAACCTGTGTTGAATGCGCCTGAATTTTCAAAACCCTTCCGCCTAGCAACAGATGCTAGTGACGAAGGGGTCATATCTAAATGGCCACATCAGTACAAAGGAACAAGAAGTCAACGGAAGTTTTGCCTGCTGCAGCTGCTTATATCTCGCTCGCTCTCTCTCTCTCTTCAGCTTCACTCCAGCATCTATTTCGACCTAAGCTAAACGGAATTGAACTAAACTTGCACCATCTCCTAAGACTATTCATTTACCTCTAGAATTTGGAAGAGCTTGGTTTTTGATTCCAATTAGCACACTTCTGTATGTATACATATATATATATATATTATATCTAATACAATATATATAAAATTCTAACCTGTAATATATGTATACATACATACATATTTGCATTTAATTTTGTCCTGTATTACATAGTTTTCTAATACACTTTATTAGTTACTAGTAATTACAGACTCCAACGTGTCTTCCATTTCTGTTGGTTTGTAAAACCAGTTACGGGGTACGTAAAACTATGTGAGAGTGCGGGTTTCATTCAGTATCTGTCATTCTCTGCTACAGTGTGAGAGTGTGGGTTTCATTATGTATCTGTCAGTCTCTGTTACAGTGTGAGAGTGTGCGTTTTATTCTGTATCTATCAGTCTCTGCTACAGTGTGAGATGTGGGTTTCATTCCGTATCTGTCTGTCTCTGTTACAGTGTGAGGGTGTGGGTTTCGTTTTGTGTTTGTCAGTCTTTCCTACAGTGTGAGAATGTGGGTTTCATTCTGTATCTGTCAGTCTCTGCTACAATATCAGAGTGTGGGTTTCATTTTGTGTCTGTGAGTCTCACTTAAAGTGTGAGAATATGTGCTTCATTTGGTGTTTGTCAGGCTCTGCTCGAGCTGAAAGCATATCGTCTCTGTCAAGTACCTGCGAATATCTGATTCAGTGTGTGCCGGCGTATATTTCTCTCCATCTCTCCCGCTCTTCCTCAAACCAAGTAAATATAGTAAATCTAGTAAAACAATTGAATCAGATTCTGTATTCCCAATGCTATTTGTTAGAACAAGCGTCTTCTGCAGTTGCTGATGTTAAACGTGTGAAATGGACAGTGCACTTATGAATGATGACGTATTATGGAGCAGTACGTCCTGTGTAATACAGTCATATGGCAAACAGACCGTTCGGCCCGACTTCGTTACTCAACCACATAGAGCCAAGTGAGCAGCGCCTGATCTGAAATTTTCTAAGGCTTGGCAACACAACTTCTTATATGTTGAATCAAAATAAATAGAATATTGAAATTAATTAATTTTAGTAAATAAATCCGTAATAAATTTAGAATTTGATAGGAACAAGCCTCTCAGATACAGCGCGTTTCATGTTCCAGCAACACTTATATGAATACATTTCTCTCAGCAATTATAAATTGCAACCTTCACCGTGTATCTCTACTCTCTTATGTTTCCCGATTCTGTTATCCATTCCACTATGTGCACCAGAGTTTATTCGAGCGATGTCACATTCATAAAAATATAATATTCGTTTCGATTTTCCTATGACAGCCTCAGCTGGTGTGTTGTATGTCTTGTATATTTTTTAGGAAGTGTGATAAGTCGGCGCAATCTGTGTCTGAAGCAGTGAGAGGGTGTGATGAGCCAGAATCGAGGGAGTTTCACTGTTTTGGGACATCCGTGATAAATTATATTTACTCAAGCAACTAATGCTGTCGAACCCCTGTCATGCTAACGCGATTGCTGCGCTGGACCTGTTCTGTGTCCTCGGAGATACTGGCACCCGAGATTTTGACACTGATCTCCGTGTCCACTGCTGAGCTGTGCACGGCGCCGAATCTTTTGTTTCGGACTCTTTTCCTATGTTTGTCATTTTGAAACTGTAAAAGATGAAAATAAAAGAGTAATCTTGCTTAAAATATTAAAGAAATGTGTCATCTTTTTTTGCCTTTTGGATATCAGGTTATTTTTTTACTCTCGTAGCTGTTCACAGTAACATACATTTTGACCAGGGGTTCCCAAAGATTTGCATGCCGCGATATTTTGGTTATTTTTGTGCTGAAATTTATTCCTGCCACAATTTTTTCCTTTCACATTTCCCCCGACAAGTCAATCTCCGAAATCATATGCAGTGTGAATCATTTGTGAATGATTCTCTCATTCGTGCATTTCCATCCATTTCACGTTTACAAAACACATATATTTTAATATTTTTAATATCTTAAATTCCACACATGATGAAATCCAAAGCAAAACAGAAAACTCTTGATCAACTCAGTAGGTCAGGCGGCATTTGTAGACATGAATAAACAGTTGACGATTATTCCATCATCGACCCGAGACATTTCTTCACGTCTGTCAAGTAAGCGGGGAGACGCCATAATAAATGGCGTGGGGAGGGAAAAGAAGAAGCGAAATGCGTATAAAAGATAAATCGCTGGAGCGGAAGCAATCTGTTAAGAGAGGACAGAGGAACACAGGAAAACGGAAGCAGGACGGCGAATACGTGTGAGGTGATAGGCGGGTGGGAATAAACATGCCAGAGAGGTGAACAGAAGGAGAGGGAAAGAGCAGGGAGGTTTTTAACCGACACTCATGACATCAAGTTGTCGATCCTCTGTCTTGAGTTTATCCTCAACATGGCACAAGAATAAGCCGTGGACCGAAAATATCAGGTCGGGATTAGGAAACAAAATTCTAATGTCTGGACACCAGAACGCTCCGCTTTTAAAGACTGGAGCGTTGGTGCTCGACGAAATGAAGCCCAGTTCATCTCAGGCCTCGCTAACGTGGAGACGGCCGCAACAGATCAGGAGAAATGTTACCTCACCTTGAAGACTTGTCCAGAGGAGCTGAATAGGAGGGGGTGAATGGCAGGTGTAGTAGGCTGGCCGCTTGCAGGGAAATGTGCCGTGAGTGAAATCAGTCGTGAGGGAGAGATGACAGAGGGAAATCACTCCCGAGCGATCCCTCCCGACAGCGGAGTAATGGGGATGGGAAGTAGTGATATGTGTCTGAGCTATCCCTCTAAAAATATGGTAGGCCTATCCGCGCTCTCCTAATCTTCCCGCCGTCTTAACAGCGACAGTGTACCTTTTGTCCTTATCTAGCACACAATGTCACCTCGAATTCAACATATTCTACACTTCAATGTCCACCATCCAACCAAGAAACTTATGTTTACCTCTCCCCCACCCCCGACCCTCCGCTTTCTGCACGGTTCAGGCGCAACTCTTTATAAATTCTGCCTGGGAAGCCTGAAAACTAATGGCGTGAATATCGATTCTCCTACCGGTAAAAATGTTCGCTTGCTGTTCTCTTTCTATTCTAACATTTTATAACTTTCTTATCATCCCCCCACACCCCCGCCCCCAACCCCCCAGCCCCGGTGTCCCCTCCTTCTTCCCTTTCTCCTGTGGTGCATTTTCCTCTCTCATCCGAGTCCTTCCTCTGCAGCCCCTTAGCTTCCCTGTCCTGTTGGCTTCACCTGTCCTTCTTGCTCTTCTCCTTTCCCTCCACCAGCTTTTCTATTCTGCCGTCTTCACCCGTCCTTTCCAATTTGCACCAAGGACATTGGACAGAAACGCCAACTGTTTTATTGTTTTTCACTTCCTACAGCATTTTGCGGATGTTGTTTTACTATTGGGTACTGAGATATCGTGCCGGATCATCCTATTCGACTGTGTTATTGCAATGCTCTTTTTGAACCAGTAGTGCCTCGCTGTATTTCAATGTTGAACTTGCGTTAAAAGCAGTTCCATCTAGTATTCAGGTTGTCAATCAGTATGGAAACTTACACTCATATAATGAGTTTCAGAGGCCAGGAACTCCCATTCTCGCAGCTACAACAATTTGGAACTAGTTACTCTCAAGTACGCCAGGTTGTCATTGTTCTCACTATGTGATTTTGAGATGGTCATGTGTCTACTATTACATCGCAGGAAGACAGTTTTGAATTTTTTCGTCAGTTTTACTGCTCCGAGTTGTGACTCGGAAAGGAAAGGGTGCACCTGCTTGAAACAATTGGGCTGCTTAATGTATTGAAACCGAATGAACAGAGTTGCAGATGACAACAGATAAGAGTGTATCAGGACAGTGTGTGTGTCAGGAAGTGTTGAAACCAGAGAGTCGTGTCCGTCCGTCCAGCGAGAACCTGGAGCAACACGGATAATCAATGGACAATGTTCTGACCTCCTTCTGCAAAATAGAGAGAAGGACGCTTATTAGATGGACCCTCAGTGTCGGATCCGTTTCCAAATGAGAGTGACAGGGGAAATCAGCACCTGCTTCAGCTGCTGCCTGAACTTAGTCTGGCTGACGGCGTAAAGAGCGGTGTTCGTGCAGCAGCTCAGGAGTTGCAGCATGTAGCACAGTTCATTGAAAAATGAAGGTATGTTCAACAAATACGCGGTGGCTACTGCATGAATCACTCTGTTCCATATTGCCATCACCCCGTACAACGCCCATAACAGGATGAAATTTCCCGAGACGACCAGCAGTAAAACGAGGGACTTTCTGCGACTGTGCATCTCCGGGTCTCCGTAACTCTGATCACGGCTGGAAGCCCGGAGTCTGCCGCGGGCTCTACTGGCCAGTAAAACTTTCGTGATGGTGAAAGCATTGAGCAGGATAACAACGAGGAACGGGATCACAGTCGAAAAGGCAGTACGAGCGACATCGATTACTGTCCAGAATAATGACCACAGTAATTCCCATCTCTGCATGCAAGACCACTTTAGGTTAGAGGAACTATATACATCTTGGACCATGAAGAACCAGAAAACGTTCTTTAAACAACTCAGTGCAGTCTCTGTGCTCAAAACCACAGCCGCTGTTCTCCCAGTGCAATACTTAGCGTTTAGATCCTGGAAGCAAATGGCCACAAATCGATCAAAGGTGAAGGCGACGGTGAACCAAACAGAGCAATCTGTGGCGGGCGGCAATAAGAAGAAGTGGGTTCTACACACGCGGACGTATAAGGGGAAGGAGAAGTCATCCGGAAAAGCCTTCGGAATTTCATCAATATAACATCCAGGAAAACGACCGCTAGGTCAGCCGCTGACATGGCCATCAGATAGCGGGTGACTGTTTTAGAGAGTCCGCACTTTCCCCGTGATAGTATGACAATCTTCACCACGTTGACTGTGAAAAGTAAAGGTACAGAAATTATAAATCAAGCTGAGAACATCGTTGTAAAATTTACTAAGAGCAAAATCTAATACTTGCACGCTCCAGAGGTAGCGAATCACTCGCTGATTGGCGACGGATTTTGGTTTAGTAGGGGATTAATATTCAATACGAATTCTAATTAGTGGAAGTGACGTCACCCTCTGGACAGAAGACGGTTTGTAATCCTGTATCCGAGTGAGGACAAAAATGAGCGGATGTCGTTTGCACCTTTTCTCTCCCCAAATATAACATAGAATCTGTGAGAAGCAGCAAATATTAAATTCAACGATGAGCCAAATTCAGTCGAACAAATGGAGCTGATACTTTCCACGGTTCAGTGTAGTATCACCAATTTCTGTCTATCATTAGTAACAAATGGCCAATGTCAATAAATCAGAGGTCTGATGTTTCAGATGGGAGTAATGCTGAGAAACACCCGGATATAGATGCTGTGGAAACTGTCGGACGCCCATTGTGCGCCTCGGCCACTAGACCACAGGTAGAGTATATTTGGAGATTGGTGGAAAGTATTAAGACCCAATGAACACACGGGTGCACAGTGAGAGCGTGAGGAGTCTGCAGGGAATCGAAACTGGCGGCATAAATAAAAGCAAGAATATTTATGTCAGCTCGAACTGCAAAATAAAATAGTCAGATGGAGATCCGGTGGAGAGAGGAGAGCCATGTGACCAAAAGTAAGTTAGGTACTGTTAGATTCAAAGTGCAGACAACGCATTGTGAATGGCTGGGGTGGTCAATTTCAATTTCCTCAAAGCCACCGGGTCAAGGCAAGAAGCTGTCTTGACATCATTAGTGAATCAACAAACACGAATTTTAATGGGGCGGGATACAGATTACGTAGAAACTTGACACACTGAATAGATGCTCTTCAAGGTTGTATTAATTCTAAAGCCACTGATTTTCCGTCTCATCCATAGTCGTCTTGCATTCAGTTGCAGAACCGCCCGTAATATCCCAAACTCACTAAACCCCCACCCCACCCACCTCTGGACTGATAGAGCTGTTATTTCTTTGTCATGTTACTTCTTTCGTTAAGGTCATTAACCTGTTTCTACTAATCTTCCTGATTTGTTCCACAGTTACTCTTTCTGCGGATAGAAAATGTTCGACTGTCTGTCAGTGGTGCAAATGCAGGTACTGTCAGTTGGGTAACCCGATCAGAGTTTGCAGCCTGCGTTTTGAACTAACAAACCATAGAAATGCAGAAACTACTACTTTTTTTTCATTTGATCACTGTGATCGATATCTGTGCTGCAGCTCAGACTCGGCTCCTCAGGAAGACTTGGACCATGTCTGACTTTCTCGCTAAAGGACGGTCTGGCACGCCATGTATTCAGAGCGGCCAGACAGTGATCAAACGCACGATAAAAAGCCACATCTTATAAAACAAGAAAGCTTGGAAACCACAAGGTCCCTGTGAAATTTCGATGTGGAAACATCATAGAGCGGATGGCGGATAGTGATGCTCCACCAGGAATATTGCATTCTCCGGTTATACTTCATCTTGTTCACTCGGATCTGTACTCAGCTTCATCCCTCATCACACCATGCTCGCTTTCCATAAATTAGGATTCCATTTAATTACTCCTTTAATCACTGAGCGAGGGACAAGTAACAATTTCTTCTCAATTACTTTGCACCGTCAGAAGCCTCTGATTATATTTCTCCTGCCTGAATCCGCATTATCTGCAATGAGGATAAAATCTGCAGATACTGGAAATCCAAGCAACACACGCAAAATTCTGTCGGAACTCAGCAGGACAGCAGCATCTATGGAAAAGTGTGAATAGTGGATGTTTCAAATCGAGCCCATTCATCATGACTGGCAACAGAAAACTGAAGTCCCACACCAGTGGGCTCAAGAACAACTACTTCACTTTAACATTCGACTCTCAAACATGTAGTTACTCTGGTTCAGCAGCATCCTGACCAACGTGATCACTTTGAACTAAAATGAGCTGAGTTTTATTCTAAATGTCACATAGGCCACATCGAGTCCGCTGCACAATCCCACCATGGATGAGGCATGAGCCCTCTTAACCCCTATCACCAGCTTTCTCTCCCGATACCTTTGATATCCTTACTTCTCTGGAACCATCAATCTCCGCTTTAAATATACCCGGTGACATGGCATCTGGCCGATGATATCTCTCCAATTATTCTGAGTTTTTGAGGTTGTCAACAAGAAGCTGGAGGAATGCACGATGCTATGCATTGGATACCTGAGCACTGGCAAGCTCCCGCGAGATGGTCTGCCTCAGGGTGTTACAATACATAATGTCCAGACATTGACATCGTGGTAGGTGACACAACGTGCTAGGGGGCTGAAGATCCCTTTATTTAGGATTGCAGGCCGGTGACCAGTGATGTGCCGAAGTGATCGATGCTGGGCCTTTGAGAAATCGCTATACAGGTTCTAAATTATAGGAACCAGCATCAACACCGGGGAAACGTGACGTGCAAATGGTTCCACTGTAATAAAACAAAATCTGAAATACAGTCTTTGCGTTTTCTGGCAGCCTAAACGTATGACACTGCTTCCTATCGATAGTTTCTAGCAACGTACCGGATGACTGGAAAATTGCAAGCCTTACTCTGCTATTTAAGAAGGGTGAAAGGCAGCAGGAAGGAAACAATAGACCTGTTAGCTTGACAACTGCAGTTAAGAAGTTGTTGGAATTGATTGATAAGGATGAGATTACGGAAAACCTGGAGGCACTTGACAAGATAAGACAAAGCCAGCATGGTTTCCCGAAAGGAAACGTCTGCCTGACAAACCAACGGCAATTCTTTGAGGAAATTATAAGCAGGGTAGAAATAAGGGAAGCGGTAAACGTGGTGTATTTGGATTTTAAGAAAGCCTTTGACAAGGTGCCGCACATGCAACTGCTTAGCAAGATAAGAGCCCAAGGACTTACAGGGAAGATACCCGCATGGTTGGAACACTGACTGGTCTGCAGAAAATAAAGAGTAGGAATAACTTGATCCGATACTGACTGTCTGCCGGTTACCAGTGGAGTTCCACAGGGGTCGATGTTTGGGCGGTTACTTTTTATGATGTATGTCAATGATTTGTACTACGATATTAATGGATTTCTGGCTCAATTTGCCGATGATACAAATATAGGTGGAGGAGTGGGTAGTGCTGAGGAAACAGGCAAAAACGTGGCAAATGAAGTAATATGTTCGAAAATGCATTATTATGCACTTCAGTGGAAGAAATAAACAGGCAATCTAACAGATGGGGAGAGTATTCAAAACGCAGAGAGGCAACGAGTCTTGGGAGTCCTTGTATAAGATACCCTGAAGGTTTACCTCCAGGAGGAATTGCTTGTGAAGATGGCGAATCGAATGTTGGCATTCATTTCTAGATATATAGAATACATATATATAGCATAATATATAGCAGTGATACAATGTCGAGTCTCTATAAAACATTCGTGAGACCACACTTGGAGTATTGTGTGCAATTTTGTGCTCCTAATTTTAGAAACGGTATACTGACGTTGGAGCGCGTTCAGAGAAGATTCAGAAGAATGATTGCAGTATTGAGAGGGTTACCGTTTGAGGCACGTCTGGCAGCTCTTGGGCTGCATTCCCTGGAGTTCAGGAGAATGTGGGGGGGGGGGGATCTCATAGAAACATCCTAAATGTCAACAAGCCTGAACAGATCAGATATGGCAAAGTTATTTCCCATGGTAGGGGAATCTAGGACAAGAGGGCACAGCTTCAGGATTGATGGACGTCCTTTTAGAACAGAGATGCGGAAAAATTTAGTCAGAGGGTTGTCAATCTGTGGAATTTGTTGCCACGAGCGGCTATGGAATCCTGGTCATTGGGTGCCTTTAAGACAGGATAGATGGGTTTTCGATTAGCCAGAGTATCAAAGTGTATGGGGTAAAAGCATGGAGCGGAGATGACTGAATGAAGTAGATCAGCTCATGATTGAATGGCGTTGGGCGGATCGGCTTATATCTGCTGCTACATCTTATGCTCTTATGGTCTTATATCGCAACAGAGGAGGCTTTGATGCGAACTGTTAGAGTTTCGAAATTTATGCATGACATTGACACGCTGAACACCGAAAGATTAAAAACAAAACTTGAAATTTTAGTAACCAAAGATTTAAAAAAGCAAGCAAACCGTAGAAATTACACATTCCTGTATAATTCCAAATAACTCTGCCAACACATCAATAGTCAAGGACCAGTTCGATCGAGATCCGAAGGGTTAACACTGCCACTTTAAGTACTGTCCAGGGTACTGAGGAGTCCGTGTACAGCTAATTAAAACCCCCGACTTGTGGCAGGACTACAGGTAACCCTTGTGGCAAGAGGAAAAATTCGAAGAATAGTGAATTGGACACCAGCAAAGTGTCCACGGAAAACCCGGTGCATGAGGTGCTCTGCGGTTTTTCCGGATGATGACAGATTGTTTAGTGGAATGAAAAAGCAAGCCTTGGAAAACCTATGGACAACAACTGAAATACAGGAAAGGAACGGAAAGTGACAGAGTCATACTGGTAATGAAATCTTCAGGAAATTTAGACCAGTGGTGTGAAGGACAAAAGAGAGGAAAGGGTGCTGCTCGCACGACATTGCTCCAGTTTCCGACAGTCGACAGTGTAAGTCGAATTTGATTGGATCAAAAAAAGTCACGGTTATCAAGGCGATAAGTGTTATGATAATCTAAATCAGAGTGAGAACAAAGATGAGCAATAAATGGGTCAGATTTACTAGGGACAGAATCTCTGTCCGCCACGGAATTAACCCAGTGAACTGTCCACCCGGATGTCATCTGTTTCATATTCTTTTCGCGGACAATTAAATGATTCATCTCGAAAACGCGGCTCCCTATCTCTGCGTTGCTTTTAAGGTCTGCTTGTGAAATGAAGTATCTTTATTGACATTGCGTAGTACAATTTGTCATGCACCGATGCAGCGAAAATGAGTTTGCAACCCTAGTACTCAATGCTATGAAACAACAAATAAAATAAAAAAAACAATAAATAAAATCAAGTAACCAACCAGTACAAGCAATGTCCAGCAGTACAAAAGTGCAACACAGATGCATGACAGCCACAAGACCAGCATTAAAAGTAGAAATATAACTAATTTATGGATGATGATGGATCAATTGATTCAGAGCAATTATAGCTCTGCGCAAAAAAGCTATTCTTCAGTCTAGAAGTGCGGGCATAGAAAATCTTATAACGTCTGCCAGATGGCAGAAGTTCAAACAGGTGTGTATTGTTCTGACAAATGCTTGTAGCTTTCTTTAGGCAGCGTAAGCTGTAGGTGTCCTCCAGGGCTAGCAGCTGTGTCCCGATGTGCGCGCTGGAGACGATCCGCAGAAGTGCTTTCCTGTCAGCTGCTGTAGAACTGAGATACCACACAGAATGCAGTACGTTAAGATGCTCTCTATGGCGCAGCGGTAAAAGGTGGCCAGCATCTGTTCTGGTAGACCAGCTTTCTTCAGTGTCCTGAGGTAAGAAAAAAACAAGCGCTGCTGTGCTTTCGTAACTACTGTTGTGGTGTTAGTAGACCATGTAAGGTCCTCTGAGATGTGTGTTCCCAGAAATCGGAAACTGGACACTTCCCCCACTATATCTCCGTTAATGTAGACTGAAGCGTTCATCTCATCCCGTGACTTTCCAAAGCTGATAATTAGCTCCTTAACCTTTGCTGTATTAAGAGACAGGTTGTTGTCTGAGCACCAGCTCACTAAGTTCTGTACTTCCGCTTTGTACGCGGATTCATCTCTGTTGGAGATCAACCGGATCACTGTTGTGTTGTCTGTGAATTTGACAACGGTGTTGGAGTTAAATGCAGGTACACAGTCGCAAGTGAAGAGGGTAGTGTATGGAACTCATACACAAACTTGTGGTGTACCAATGTTCAGGGTATTAGTGAAGAACAGGTTATTGTCCGTCTCACTGCCTGCGAGCGCTCTGACAAGAAATTCAGGACCCAGTTGCAGAGTGATGAGCTGGGGTTGATCTCCATGAGTTTGGAGGTGAGCTTGCTGGGGATGACGATATTAAAAACTGAGAGTAATCTCACAGAAATAGAAGAACCACTTGTCCACCGTTACCTGCATAGATCGTCCATATAAAAAAAACACAGAAAAAAATGACACAATCTCTGCCTCCGTCCTCTTGTCCTTAATGTAATGAAAAGTCCTTCTTTCCATTAGGTACCACGTGCTTCCAGATTAGCTTATTATCCATCCTGGAAATGTTACCACTGATGCAGAATCTATCGTCACTCTACCCTTCCGAAATCCATTTTGATAAAACGGCATATCACTTCTATTTTCAGAAATATAATGCAAACGCTCGATTATCAGACGTTCTATAAACGTATATCAGAAATAGCTATCGCATCATGCTCACATTTCCGAACATTGAATAAATGTCGAGAGTCAACTATAAAATAGTCGATTCTCGAATATTTATTTTAAACATGTCAGTAAAAAGTGTATTCTGTAGCACTAGAGTGCATATGCCTCCAGAACTCAATTAAACCGTAATCAATTAAAAAGGAATAAGTGATGTAGAACTATTAGGGATTTGATATTTGGATGATGACATATCCATTAAAAGATTTAGACAAGTATTAAAATCACCACCCATTAATAACATATATTCAATTGAATCAGGTAATAGAGCAAAATAAAGTTTTAAAAATGAGGGATCATCATCATTTGGTCCATTTTCCTATTACAAATTATTCTTTTAACTATGAAAAATCTACCAGTAATACCAGCTATAATATCCTCTTGATTAAAAGGAATACTGGAATTAATAGAAATAGAGACACCTCTAGTTTTACTTTGGGAGTTTGCGTGAAATTGATAACCATCCAATATTTAAAAAATCGATTTTTATCACATAACCTGATATGCGTCTCTTGATTAAAAATTATATCAGGCTGGAATCGGTTAATAACTTTAAATGTTTTCTTACGCTTAAAAGGATGATTCCAACCGCGAACATTCCAAGTTAAAACATTTAACTCTTTAGATATCATCATGGAACTTTGCATCTAAAAACAATAGTTAGACTCATGTCAGGATAGGGTAGTCGAAAATGGCGGAGATGAGCAACAATAAAAATAATTGGCGTATGCACCGTGATTCCATAATGGGGGGGGGGGGGCATCCCAGCCAAACTACAAAGCCCAGAAACAAGTCAATATTAATCGACGCAAGCCACAAGAAAAGCACTGATGCAAATCCAATCTCCGCCTACCTAAGTAAAAAAAAAGAGAAAAATTCTCTGTCTCCCTCTACCGAACATAAAACTCGTTAGAGTCTCAATATCATTAACTTGGAAGAAAAGTGTTTTTCTTGTAAATCAAAACGACCTTCAGTTTGTAAGTAAGCTTCACAACATTAGATAAGGGAAGAAAAAGACATCCAAAACAATTCTTTACATAGTTACACAAAAGAAATCAATCGTCATCTTTAAATTGTCCCATCTATCTTTAGAAGATCAGGAAATCCAAATAATCTCTTAAAAGATCTTTACAGAAGCATACGAAACAAAAGAAAAATAATAATTTAAATCTGCGGAAAAAATTCTAAATGGTTCAAACTTATTACAGACTATCAACAGTTCTCCCTCTATGTCTTCTGAAATTGAAACCATCCAAACCAGATTTTTTCAGAGATAAAAATGCATTTTGTGGTGAAGACTTCTGTAACCATCAAATCTTGCAATCTTATCACTCTTTGCACCGCGAGACAATCAAGCCATGATAAATCATTCTATCTTCAGGCTTCAGACTCGTCATCGGAAGCGTCGGATAAAGAATTAATAAACTCAGTGCTTCGTTTGGAACATCAAAATATGAAAGCCAGAAAGTTGACAAAAAGCCTTAATTTCGCTGGATACTGAAGCAGTGGAAAAAGCTTTTTCTCATACGCTGATTTCATAAACGATGCAAATCCACCACGCTTCTTAACCATTTCGCGTGGAAAATCTTCAAAAATGCAAATGCCTGAATCCTGATACTGAAACTGATTGTATGTCCATAAAGTGACCCTCGTATGGGATGTCTGCACATAAGATGACAGACAGGAAACTACAGAGTAGAGAAGCTCTGTGTTGTGGAAGGGTGGATTAGTTGTTAGAGATATCCATCAGCCTTACTGCTTGGGAAAACTAGCTGTCCCAGAGGCTGGTAGTCCAGGTGAGGACGCTGCGTATTCTACCCCCGGAGGGGAGTGGGACAAACAGTCCATGAGCGGGATGTGTGGAGATAAATTATGAAAAATCAGGTTGGTGCTTAATCTCAACAGCGGTAATCTGGAAAATATCAATGAGATGTTTTTAGAATAGCTTGTAATTGTGCTCACCAGAGCAAAGTTGATTCTGGATAGGGTATTTTGCAAATAACCAAATTTGATTACGGAGTTTATGGTAAAGGAAACATGTGGACGTGGTGATCATAACATGTTAGAATTCACCCTGCACTTTGAGAGGGGAAAGATACCACAAGATGCATCATTATTTGTGGAGTGAGGGGACGTACAGAGGCACAGGAGAAGAGCTCACGAAAGTTGATTGTAAGGGACACTAGCAGGGATGATTGTAGAATAGCAATGGCTGGAGTTGCTGAACTTGACATCCTCAGGGTTGAAGAGAAGCACAGCATATTCCATCTGAGTAGCTCCAACCTGAAGTCGATTTCTCCTTCCAGTATATATAAAAAAAACCACTTCGCATCGCCTTTCGCTCTGCTCTCCACTCTGGCCATTCACCTTTAGAGTTATGTAAATATGATGTTACTATTCATTGCGAGAGGTCTATTCGTAAGGATACAATGTTCGGCGTTATCAGGCTTTGACTAAACCACACGGACTATCATGAGCAGTGTAGGGGCTCATCTCTGGAAAAAAATGTGCTGGAATTGGACGGAGCCCAGAGGAGGCTTATAAAAGTGATTCCGAGACTGACAGGGGAAACGCATGAGGAGCATTAGATGTCTCTGGTCCTGTATTCGATACCGTTTAGAGAAAAAATGAGGGAGTCTCTCAAATACGGAAAAGCCGAGAAAGAGTGCATGTCGAGAGTATTTTTACTGTAGTCCAAGACCAGGGGAACACGCCCACAGATTAGCTGGACCTGCATTTAGAACAGGGAACAGGATAAATTCCCCCTCTGTGTCTTATGATCTTCTGATTATTCAACACGACTGTGTATGATCTAATCTCTTGCATCTATTCCCCTTGTTCCGCTTAATTATCTATCTATCACCACCTCAAAAATACCCAGCCAAACGGCCTTCGCACTCTTGGGGCAGTGAATCCCAAATATTATACACTCAAATTGATAGATACCTCACTGATCACAAAGCAAAATTAAATAGATGATATAAAATTCCAGGAATTTTCACACATCTTCATTTGAAATGAGCAGCCCTTATCAACCCCTCTCTGTGGCTCTCTAACTGCCGAGGAAAGATGCTCGGTTAAGATGCTCCAGAAATACCCTATCGTTTGTGAATATGTTCGAAATTCAGGTCCAAATCATCTCACCTCTACTGGTAAATCATCTCATGTATTACTCTGGTAAAACTGCTCTGGCAGGCTCCATGGCCACTCTTAAAATTTCTTTTTGCTTGGGGATTAACACCGTGCATAGAATTCTAGGTGTGGCCTCACTAACACCTTGTACAATGGTGGCTACACCGGCCCATTACATAATCTCTACTCCCTGTGTGGTGATGGCCAAAATACTATCTGCCTTTTGATCAACTTGATGCAGAATCACGACGTGGTCATTGGATTTCTTTCCACTATTTCTGTGTTATCAGCAGATTTGGAAATCTCACATCTTGTTCACACCTCCAGGCGATTAAGCAGAGAACATCTTTGCTGACCATATAAGCATGTACCATAGCACTTTCTCTGGGTGTAGGAATAGCACTTTCTCTGCGTGCAAGATGCGGGAATCCTGGGAATCTTCCAGTCTCCCAGATGGCCATATCTGCTCCAGGTGCACCGAGGTGCAGCTTCGGCGACAACGTGTTAGGGATCTGGAGCTGCGGATTAATGCCCTAGAGATAATGGAACGTGAGCAGGAGATAGATAGGAGCTACAAGGAGTTTGCCATCACTAGGCTGCAGGAGTTAGCTAAGTGGATGTCTGTCAGGGGAGGGAAGGGAAGAGCACAGATAGTAGAGATCACGCCTGTGACCATCCCCTTCAGTAATCCTTACCTCGATTTGGATGCTGTTGAGGGGGATGACCTGTCAGAAGGCGACCACGCCGATTCGGTCTCTGGCACTGAATCTGTTTCCGTGGAGCAGAAGGGAAACGGGAAGAAGAGGAATGTGGTAGTCACAGTGCATCCCATAATGAGGGGAACAGATAGGAGGTTCTGTCAGCCTGATAGAGATACCCGCAAGCTGTGTTGCCTCCCAAGTGCTAGGGTACAGGATGTCCCGGATCGGGTGCAGTTTATTCAGAAGGGAGACGGTGAACAGCCGGAAGTCTTGGGGCACGTCGGTAACAATGACGTAGGTAGAAAAAGAGAGGAGATCCTGAAGAGAGAATCGAAGAGTTCAGCTGGAAGCTGAAAAAGCAGGAACTGCACGGTAGTAATCTCAGGATAGTTGCCTCTGCCACATGCTATCGAGCGAATGAATAGCACGAACAAGCATGTTCTTGAGTGACCGGAAGACTGGTATAGGGGGCCGGGTTTCGTGTTCCTGGATTCTTGGGACATCTTCGGGAATATACTGTCAGTACAGAAAGGATGGATTATAGATGAACCCAGAACGGTCCGAAATCCTAGCAGGGAGCTAATTAGACAGCGGGGTGGGAGTGATAGGACGGAGGAAGAGGAAAGCAGAAATAAATCAGAGAAAGCGTGCAACAGAGATGATAAAAAGGAAGGGCAGGAGATGAGGCTTAATCACAGCATGTAGGATGAGTTACAGGGTGTGTATAGAGGAGTGGTCCAGTTAAACCAGTAAATACTGGACTGAAAGTTTTGCACTTGAATGCACGCAGCATAAGAAATAAAATGGGCGATCTTGAAAGTCAGCTACAGATTGGTAAATATGACGTTGTGGCTAATTGTGAGAATTGGTTGAAGGTTGGCTGCCTTTGTGAGCTGAACGCCGAAGGACATATGGTGTAGCAGAGAGATAGGTTAATTGGCAGAATTGGTGTGGCCCTGTGTATGAGAAATGATATTAAATCATTACAGTGGAATGCCACAGGGTGGGCAGGTGTAGAGTCTCTACGGGCTGAGTTAAGAAATGGCAAGGGTAAAAGTAGCCTAAAGACAGTTGTATACAGGCCACCAAATAGCAGCCGGGTTGCGGATTAAGAAATAACAACAGGAGTTAGGAACCAGGATTTTTTGAGCTTTTTTTTTCTTCGTTTCTGCCAGATTTGAACCTTTACTCATTAGAACCAGTTTTAGATAGATCATCTTTTAAAGTAGCGACACCTAATAAATCAGCTTTGTTTATTCAAATTTTTTTAAATAAAATACGGTACTGTTGAGGGATGGCGTTTTTTACATCCACTAGATAGTGAGTATTCTTTTTTTTTACTCATGCCCATCATACGTATTCCAGGATTGATTACTTTTATTTATTGATAGTCAAATGCCTCGTTTAGTTCGAACCTGTAAATACAAAGAAATTGCTCTTTCAGATCATGCTGCGGTGCATTTATCTTTAAGTCTCCCTGGTTATCCTCAAATAAACAAATCTTGGCGCTTTAATTTAACTTTGTTAACTGTTAAAGATTTCTTATCTATATCCATTACACAGAAAAGGGAATTTTCAACCAATTTCCCAGACAGCTAACATCAAGCTACAAGCTTGGATACAGTTCCTGGCTAGAACAATGCTCCCAACCTAGGAGTCGAACTCAATTCTTCTGATTCAGTTATCTACATCGACACCTAAGTCATTAACATACAGGACAAACAATAACGGGCCTAATATCAATCCCTGCTGTAGACTTCGCAGAGTCACAGACAATCTATCGACTCTCTGCTATTCCAGAAAAGAAGGTTCATCAATCCGTCCACAAATCGGGTCTAAATACGGTTGGGTGCATAAATTTTTATTAGAAAGGTCCCTTGAATAGTACTCCCGGTCCCTTTTATATGCTTAGAAGAACATACATACAATATTTTTTGATGCATGTCATCTGGTGATACTGTGATTTTCGTGATTCAAATGACTCGAAATGATTGAAACAAGCGACAGAAGAAATGATCCCATCTTCTCCGTCAAAAAATTGCACCCTAATCCGCCTGCCATGCTGATGTCCCTCCCCCTCAATATCAGAAGTGAAGGCGCTCCGCAGAAAGGGACAAAATTAATCTGGTTGAAGTTGATCGTCCATGTTGATTGTTCAGCATGATTGTCTACTTTAGAATCAAGACTGATCAGAAAAGGTCATATTTCAGCAGCTGACTTCAGATGTTTTTAGGAAGCACATTGGTCACGTTCATATTATCTTTTGTTTAAAAGTTCATAACTTGTAACATTCCTTGGGGATACGAATTATTGGCACGGTGACAGAGTGAGAAAAACACTTTAATGTAACTGTGTATCTGGTTGTCCCTCATGCAAATGATGTCATAATCATTCTAATTGCCTCAGTGGAATTACTCTCAATTTCATGTAAGTCTGTAAAACCTGCCAGCAGTCCAGATCAACAGTCGGAAAGTTCCGTGCAACTGATCGCTGCTTCTGACAGAATATGGGATATCCAGCGATATTCTACATCGTGGGCATTTTCTATCCTACAATTGTTGCGATCGGTATCCCTGGTAAGATACTGGAACTGGTCACTATATGTATGGTGCTTTCGTCATCTTGATTTACGTTCCGCCGCACTGTTTGGAGTTTTACTGAGCACAGATACTACTTTGGTCTGAAATGTGTTTCCAGAATTGAGGATTCCAGCATCTGATAGTTTTGTTATTCAGCTTCCATATTGTTTCTAAGTGATTATTTTTGTTGCTCTTGACAGTGACATTGTTGCCGCTATTGCCATAGTTCTATAGTTACACCGTGTTCAGCTTTCTGATCCTACAGTGGTCGCATCTCCAGATCAGAAGCATTTTCAACCGACTGGCCAGTCGAATATCGACATACAGGTCTGTCCTTGCATAAAACGGTAAATTATAACTTACGTATTACATCTCACGATTTCACTACAAATAAACCTTTCAGCTATTTCACCTCAAATAATGGAAATGGTGTTGTCTAGGGAGCCATCGGCCTTCACCGGTGCGTCAGTCGTGGAGATCAGATTTCCTGTTTTAATCTGTCTGAAACTCATTCTGTCCATTATTGTCCATCCGGTATGCACGGACAGAGTCCGCACAAACTGAATTTCTGCTGTACACTTCCAAAAAAAAATCATAACCTGAGTAGCATTGGAAAAGTTGTGGGCATTCAGACATTTGTAGCTAACGATAGTTCTCTGTTGATTGTTTTTTCTCTCTCTCCCAATTTCTTGTAGTTAATTTAACGGCCATTGTGATCCTATCTCGGGGAAAATGCGGCCTCTCCAAATGCATCACCCGTTACCTGGTTGGAATGGCAACAGCGGATATGATGGTGGTAATAGTTTTCGCTTTAGTGGAACAGACCAACAATATCTACGTTTATTCCAGATCCCTGCTCATCACTCCTGTTTGCGCAGTAACACTTATATTTTTTCTTGTGACGAGGGACTGTTCTGTTTGGTTTACGGTCAGTTTTACCGTCGATCGTTTCATCGCAATATGTTGTC
This sequence comes from Hypanus sabinus, assembly GCF_030144855.1. NCBI lineage: Eukaryota > Metazoa > Chordata > Chondrichthyes > Myliobatiformes > Dasyatidae > Hypanus > Hypanus sabinus. The sequence continues at coordinate 1,968,114 of NC_082723.1, forward strand.
GAAAGCTCCGGGAACGATACTGCACTGAGAGAACAGCAACGGTGGTTATGGTGACCATGGTTATAGTGAGTTGCGGGAGAAATGCCCCGTTTTACCTTGTTGTTGAACCTTACGTCATCATTGACAACATACCGTGGCGTTGCTCCCTCACACATGAATACACTACTTCACCCTTATGGAAAGGAATGGAATTACTAGATGGCATTTTAACACCGTTGCTGCCAATCGGCTTAATTCTTGTCTTCAATGGGTTAACAGTAAGACATATAATTGCGGCAAATAGGGTCCGCAGAGGGCTTCGGAACAGCAGCGATAAACAGAAAGATACCGAGATGGAAAACCGCAGAAAATCGATGATTTTATTGTTTGCAATTTCAGCTAATTTCATATTATTTTGGATGCCGTATGCAGCTCATTCCCTGCAATGGCAAGCGGAAAATTACTATTACCTGGACAGATATTTGAGTTCTCCGGTATATATACTACAGCAATTTGGGTACATGTTGCAAACTCTCAGTGTGTGTACCAATACTTGTGTCTATACACTGACACAGAGGAAATTCAGACAAGAGCTGAAGGATGGAATGAAGTATGTTTTCACGTTAAATGGCCATCTGTGTAGATAACGCCCATTCCAATTGCAATTCAGCGAAGTTTCGAATAAAACAGTTCGAAAATGCGTAGATTTTGCAAATAAGTCATAAATTCAAAAAATTCATGCCCCTGTTCATCATGAAATAAAATAATTCCAAACTATCACAGAGAGTTGACAATCATACGGGAAACGGTGCTGCAGCATAAATGCCAGGAACAACAGGCTCCGTGACATTTTCAGCCACTATGCCATCAGACTGATCAACTCACGCTGATATCAATGTTTTCCTATGTTACGTTGACTGTTCGATTATTGCAGTTATTAATTTCTAGGATCGCATATTGTCTATTTGGACGGAGTCGTAGCCTGAAGATTTTTATTCCTCATGTATGTGGAGTAAATAAATTCAATTCAATCTCAAGGGGAGGACTGATCTTCGGACATCTCGGGGTTCAGATGTTTAAAAATGTTCAGAGTCGGGTAAATGAGAGTAAAGGGAACGCACTTTAAACACAGGGAGTGCGATAGCGTCACAGATGCGGAAGGGAGGACACTGTGATGGGATTGTATGTTAATAGACTGTGACTGAAACTCAAAAGTAGGAAGGGAACCGATACTCGTTTCGGAGAATTCTGTAGAGAGCTGCCTTCACTAAAACGAAAACAACAAGCAGAGACAGTGACAGATAGGGAGATTGATTTTGGACTGGTGCTATTTTGAGACGGTTGTTGTCACAGGGAAATTAAATTCATGGGCACTTCGTCTGTTTATAAAGTTGTAGATGTGACAGAATTTCTCGGTTACGTCGGAGAAGGAGTCTTATCACAATGAGCAGGCAGGCGGACTAGCGAACCGTCCATCCCAGATCTAGTACTGGAAAGTAAAACGGGTCGGGTAACAGATCTCTCTGCGGGTCAGCATTTCAGAACGATAGGACACAGCTATTCGACATTTACTAATATCTTATAGTGGGATAGGAGCAGACAGTATGGAAAGTATTTAATTGATGCTATTAGGTAGGAAATTGGTAGGCAAATTTGGGACAGTTTTTTTTTCCTTCAAATGCTCAACAGAAATAAGCAGATTGTTAATGGAACACTAGATTGGGTTTCAGTATAGGCTTGTTTTCTTCAGGCGGGGAACGGATGGCCCCTAAAGTAATCCTGGTTGCTGAGAGATAAGGAACACCTCTTCAAGAAGTAGAAAGAAATATACTTAAGGTTTGGGTCGAAAGGATCAGGCAGGGCTATAATGAGACACAGTGTAGCTAAGAGGAATTTAACAATGGACTTAGAAGATTTAGAAATGGACAGATGTGCCGGAACACGCAAACGTTTTGAATTACGAGCTGGAAACAGGAAAATCAAGATAAAAACTCGTTCCCTGGTGCTACAAGGGACGTAGTTCAGGTAATCAGAGAAAGCGAGTGGAGATATCGCTGAGCTTTAGGACATGACATTTGTGTCATCACTGGCCACACGGAATGGCAAATGTGATTCATTTTTTCAAGAAATATAATGGAGTCCTGAAAGTTACAGGCCAGTGAGTCTTCGGTCTGTGGTGGTCAAGCTATACGAAAGGTTTCTTAGAGACAGAAGGTATAATATCTGGAGAAACGCATCGTGGTTGTGGATAGTCAGCATAGCTTTGTGAGGTATGAGCCAGAATAATTTCCAGGAAGAAGTAAAAATTTGGTAGATGAAGACAGAACAGTTGAGCTGAGGTGTATTAATTGTTAAGGTGTTTGACTGGTTTCCCCATGGAGCACGCATTGAGAACGTCAGATCGCCTGGGATCTAATGCAACCTGGCTGCACTATATTCAGGACTGGCTGAGCAAGCGAAGGCCGTTGAGTCAGTGAAAAACCTTATCAAATATGCTAAAGATCAAAGCGAATCCAGATGTGGGTGATTGCGGCCCCCATACACTTAGAGGTGAAAATGAATCTGTCTCTGATATTCACATGTTCCTGCAAATTTATTTCAACTAATTAAAGCAGACATTTGCAAATAGTGAGATCCTACTGTAAAAGAAATGATTCATTCAAACTTGCTTTCAATACAATCCGAACAATCACCCTACTGCCGTCCGGTCATTCACGCACGCACAAACTTTAACTTTAACTTTATGCCTTTTGGAAATCAGGTCAGATTTTACTCGCTTATCTATTCACAGTAACAGAAATTTTGACCGGGGTGCCCAAACTTTTGTTTTCCACTGTATTTAAGACAGACGTCGATAATATTTTTGCATAGTAGTCCAATTAATGGTTATGGAGAAAAGACAGGTAGGTGGAGATGACTCAAGGGTCAGGTCGGCTAATACATATTCTCATCATTGACAGATCATGGTGAGTCAGTGATTCTACTGCTGTGTACACAGTGAGAGAGTCTCTGTACCTACGTTGAGACAATCAAAGTTGTTTGTCTGTGAATACAGATTCCCTGTACCTCACTGATCATTATTACACGGTGTGATTCAGAATTTACGTCCCTGTGTGGGTTCGAGGATAAATCTTTTTGTTCGATGGGGGACTCGTGTCGGACAATGTGGGTGAGTTAAATATCGATTTAGGGCTGGGTGGCTAGCGGTTTCCCGGTCAGCATGATTAATTCGGGAGACTGTGCAATTACAAAGGACTTGGAATTGTGTAATTTGAGTGGATGCCTTCATAAATACGTGTTGGGAAAATGCCCGGAATATGAGGAGATTTTCGGTCACCATAGCTGTGAAGGGAAAAGTGCTGGGGATGCTACTATTGATCTACTGTCAGAAAGGGGGCAGCAGGGGGAGGAAATCAAATCAGAACATGCATAAACCACACCGTTCGGGTACAGCAGCTTAAAGATATTGCTAAATATATCTGAATATATGGGCTCGGAGACAATCCTTGAGATCTTTTCCAATCAACCAACCATCAGAGAGCACCACATGGCCTAGATGACTCAGAGGAAAATAAATTAACTATAATGTGCTTACCATCCAAATATACACTCAGCTTCACGAGATATACAACGAGATGATGGGGGAACTGGTGTTGGTTTGAAGGACTCAATAATAATTGTTATGCGTCTTGACAAAGGTGACCCGATAGACGCACTCGTCAAATGTTACGAGAGGAGAAGTCAACATCACACTGTACTTGCATCCAGTTTATGAACTGTGTTCCAAGATGAATGTGGAACAGGATTAGAGCTGTGATATTTAAGAACAGAAGCCTCAAATAAACCGTTGAGGTCAGTCGCATCTCACAGTACCGATGAATATAAAACGGTACTTGAACCCACACACACTGAGGCATGGGTCCTGAGGATCATGAGTAGAGCGTGGAAAAGGAGATACAAAGACCAATAAAACTCTCTAATAGGAAGGTGATGCATATTAAATATCAGTCTGTCTGGAGAAATGAGGGAAGGGCACACAATCAAAGGGAAACAAAGGAACTGGAACAGGGCTGTGAACAGGGCGAGCTGAAGGTCGAGTACTTAAATGCTGCAACTGTGGTAAAGGGGGGCGCATTAAAAATAATGCCCAAACTTGAGAAGTGAAAGAGCAGAGGAAATCTGTTTTCCCTTCAAAGGGCAAGCAAGACGGAGGCTACAAAATAATTTGATTCACACACTACCATCTAGGGAATTGCACGCTGAGCCCCAATGACCCTATAGGACCTCAGCATCATGGGTGTGTGACAAAAGGTGGGATGAAATCGGACGAATCTGGTTAGTGGAAGTGTTTCAAACACCCTGTTACTTTGTTATGGACGCTGCCAGATCTCGAAAACACCATCAACACCACTAATGTAAAAAAAAATAAGAAGCGGAGCAGACTGGAAGATACAATGTAAAATTATCCTACGTAGTTTCACAGGACATAAGCAAATGGGACATACAGTTTAAGTGAAATTTAGAATAGGAGACATAGTGTTGAAGCATTCTATAGAGTTGGTGGAATAACTCAGGTATTAGGAACATATAGTGGGGAGTGATTATATGGCCAAGCTCTAATTTGTTTTGAGCCAATTAATTGTATGATTTGGAAGATGCAAATAGCATGAATACATACACAACATATAGATCGCTAGGTTAATATGAGGATAGAATATGCACAATGGGTGAAGTGTGGATCAAACCGGAGGAGATGAGCAATGATCAGAAGGTGCAGAAATTAGTGCAAAGAACTCAGACATATTTCTAAGGCACTAAGATGACTGCGGAAAGATGGCTGGCAGTTAATCCATTCAAGGTCCAGATTCCCAAACCATAGAAGCAATGTGGGTTTCTGCCAAAAAAAAACCAAAAAAAAAACAGAGAAATATTTCGGTTAAGTAATACTGAGTTTGCTACAACAAGTTGTTCAGAGGCCGGCAGTCTCCATTAATACCTCACCCATATGGCCAGTGAAGAAACCAGCTGGCAGCTGGGGGTTCACAATAGACTCTCGACAGCTTGGAATCGGTTATGAAACTGCCTGTTCCCCAAGAACTGAAAGGGCTGTGGTACCTTTCGAGGCTGGCGGGCTACTGTAGGGATCACATTGATGGATTTTTTTCAGTAAGGCAGCTTCTTTAATGGAATGAACGATTCTCGTTGGAAGTGGCGACAACAGATACCACCCTCTCAACAGTGCTGTTGCAGGAGACGCATGGGAAGTTAAGAGCAGCAGTGTATGAATCACGCATGCTTTCAGCAGTTGAACAGGAGGGTTTTGCCTCTGAAAACCATTTGTTAGCCTTCTCTGGCCGGTAACAAATTCCGAATACATAATAAGATTTAATCCACTTACAGTACTGACAGAACACAGTCCATACAATTACCTGTAGATGGAAGGATTCAAAATAGTTGAGTATGCCAATGAAGAGTCATTAGATGGACGTTGCTGTTGCAAGGAAAAAAATATTAGTGTAAAGGGTAAAAACACAAGGTTGATGTCAACCGTTGACCTGCTGTACCAAGGAAGTGAAAATCCGTCTCAGGTTATTAGAGCAAATGGCCTCTCGGGTCCGCTTGTATCAAAAACAAAAAAAAAAAAAAAGAGAAGGGTGAAACATCAGATTAAGTAATGACTAAGAACGAAGGAACAAAGCCACAGATTGTTTGTATATGGTTCCTCATCAGTACAGGATGGTGAGAGGATAATTGGGCGAGGCACATTTGTAGAGGATGAAATTGGCCAGGAAATGTATACTATAGCATTAAAGTTACCGAACCCCATCAGTGAGTAGGCAGCGGAATTGGAAGCTGCAGCACATCTGGTTAGAGAACCAGGATCCTTTTCACCAGAGTCAGCCATGCAGTGTGATCCTACGGAGTTTGCAACAGCCTTACAGATCATTTGCCTCTGTGGGCAGCCAGAGGGCTTGTTTCAAAGGGTCGAAAGCTCTTCGCATCTGTTCCTCTATTACAATATATATTTAAGGAGGCAAAGGGAAAAAATATGGATTCATGAAGGGAAATAGAAAGGTTGACGAATTGGTGGAGCAAGGTGCTTTATTTGGCAGAAATTGCAGTCACGGCTTGGGAAGACTGGGTGGCAGAAGGAACAACCGATTACGATTAATGATTGCACAAGAAGTTGAAGAAATACACACACACACACACACACACACACACACACACACACACACACACACACACACACACACACACACACACACACACACACACACTTACAGATAGTAGGGGGTCAGGGTCTAAAATATACAAAGAACAGAAGAGACTATTTGTCAAAGATGGAGTTGTCCTTCATGAATGAAAGATTACGGACGGTTCCAGAGGAAGGAAGACACCAGATGACCCGCTGGTACCATAATGCATGGGGACACCAGGGATGAAAACACGCCCCAGAAAAGATGAAGAAAGGGGGCTGGTGGCCTTAGAAGAAGGAAGATGTTGATATTGTGTGAATACTTGCTTGATCTGTGCACAATTTCATCCTCACCGAAATGTAAGGAAAAGAGGCCTTCAACGCACCAGGCCAGTAGAAGAGCCTTGGACTACTTTAGAAATAGATTAAATTATTTTTCTTACCGCCCACCCCAGGAAGATACAGATATACTGTGGTAATAAAAGATAGCCTTATGACGTGGGTGAATAAATATTCACTTGCTGGCTCTAGCTCGGAGTATCGAAACGGATTAAGGCACACAAGCATTCTCAGTTATGACAGACACAGCAAAGACCACTGCAAAAATATTTTCGGAAAGGATATTAACTGGACGGGGATTACCCCGGAGTTCCCAAATGGATTAAGGTAAACATTTCGCTGCCCAGATAATGGAAGATGTGACGGCACTTTTAGGGATCAAACGGATATTTCATAAACTCCGTAGACCGCAATCAAGAGGAAGTGTGGAAAGGAAATGGTGCAACAACATAGGACAGCATTATGCTTTTCTGATAATATCGAATACAGTCGCATTTTCAACAGGTTACTCCACATATAAATTCATCAATGGAATGGACATGAAAGGATTAGATGAGTTGTCAGGATGAAATTTGTTAGCACACGAAGTTAATGGGGTTGTGTCAGAATTGTGGGTTCAACAATGATACAGTCCATGATCGAGGCCAGCTTTGTGGTAGACCAACAAAAGGGGAAGACGAAACAACAGAGTAAAACGTACTTTGAGGTCAGTCTGGCTTCTGATTTGCTCAGAACAAACTGTGATGATTAGAATACACAAACCATTATTAAATCGAAGCATCTGCAGGGAATTATAGGCAAACCAAGTCCATCAGTGTACAAACTACTGACTTCCACAGATAAAAAGTGGGTGGTACTGTATTATCCATCTGAAATTGGTGGAGGACAAACAGGAATGTTATCACCATCTGTACCGAACGTACATGACGGCCCTGACTTGGGTGACTTGAGAATGGAACAACTGTTCCAAGAAGATTCGGACAGGTTCTACCAATGGGGTGATTGTCAGTTCCCTCATCCTAGGAAAAAGGGTAGTTTTGTTAAAAAAATCAAAAAGAAAGGAAAATATCCGAGTGCTTATCATCCTCCACTTTTTCTGAAACAGCATTGGGTGAGGAAAATTGGACGCCTTGTGTACAAAGAAAACTGAGAGTCCGGATTGCACGATCTAGAAAAAAATAGAAAATATGGACTTAAAATAACTTAAGATTTTCACTGGAAAGAAGCGCACATACCCGCCGTATGTTATACGTTTCATTCAACATGACGAGAGTATTGAATTTCGTTGCGATGACGTCAACCATGACTGAGACAGAGTAAATTTGCTCCAGAGACAGTACAACGTGTTAACAGTCATGTCACTGATTGGAAACACTGAGTGAACAACAAAAAAAGGTGCATTTTCAATGGACACGGGTGATACAATCTGACAAAGGAGAATTATTAGAGGACTGAAATTTATATTATGCACAGTAATGAAGGGGAACTTCCAGATCCAATGCACTGATACAGATGAATATCTGTGGGAGTACGGTGTTACTCAGTTCCACCAATCCCTCACTTGACTGCAGCCACGACATGGGTTCTGTAGGAGGCATGGGAGATAATCCATCACTGGACGGAACACACTGAACGAACACACACGCTAGTCAGGAAAATGAACTATTCAGCTCCCAGGCATTTGGAGTAAGTTATAGAATTGGGGGATTAACTTGCAAATATATCCGTGGATAAGAATAGTAAACATGCTGCTGTAATGCCAATTTAATATACCCTCATAATTGATTGATCAGTGTATATCAACCGCGAAGATGGAAGGCAGAACTAATGGAAAAAAAAATAAATCGAGGATAATTCTTTCATGAAATAGCAGAGAATGCGGTCACTATAAATTCGGCAAATTTAGTTAGTGAACGTTAATATTTTATATAGAATATAATTGTTCAATGGGCTTCCATAGGATTCCTCTGGGCAGCCAGGTGAATGAGTGATTCTAAGATAATTATCTTTGGCTGAAGAGGAGGCAGATATTGGCCAGATGATCAAGACTGATCAAGGACAGGGGAAGCCAGCAGGTTGTCTTTGTTTCTCACCGATTTGTTGGTCTCTGTACTGACTCTTGGTCTGAGATAATGTAAGTAGAACGCTCTGGGATGAGCAGCTACTTACTCTGTAAACTGCCAGACCTACAAAAGAAGCAATCGTAATCTCGTTAGACTCAGTCTGTTGTCCTCTTTGAACTGGTCTGGACCAGTCAGAGTTAAAACAAACACGAGTAAACAAGGCAGGGGTAGGCAAAGCAATGATATTATGTTGGCGGTAGCCCTCTGCAATGACTAGTAAGAAGATGTCCCAGATAGTTTCGGTGACGGTGAGTCAATGGAATGGAGTTCCAACAGTTCAAATAATGAGGAACGTATAAGTGTCGGGACGATAATTCTTCAGCATTGAGAGACCAACCATCGCGTCACGGACACATGGAGACCTGGAGCGCCAGGAATGCCTACTGGAATGTGTAACCCTACAGTCGAGCCTTCTAACATCGAAACCGGCCCATTTATCCCGTCTCTCTGCCTTTCACGTTCTGACTTCTTTTGACTCCACTGAAGTAGATTATCCACAATCCCATGTGCTTATCAGAAAATTGGGAGACTTTAGGATGTTCCTAGAAGTTTGGAATAGTTCCTATCAATTGTGGTAATTGTCAGTTCCCTTACCCAGAGACTAAGGTCAGTTTTATAGAAATATATGAAAATATCCAAATGCTTGTCCCCCCTTTCCTATGCAAAATTCGGCGAGGATAAATGGACGTCATGATTACAAAGACAACTAAGTCCAGATTGGATCACCTAGAAAAACAAGAGAAAATATGGATTTCCAATAATTTGATTTACACTGGAAAGAAGAACAGACACCACACTCGTGTGTTACACGTTTAACACAACATGAAGAGAATATTTGCGTCTTGTTTTCCAACAAAGAAGTAAAAGGAGGACTCAATTTTGTATTACACAGAGTGATAAAATAGAAATCCCAGCGGACACAGATGATAATCACTGGATTATGTTGCTTCCGAGTTGCCACAAATATTTCCATGACTGCAGACTAGACACGTTTTGTGGAGGAAGCAAGTGATACAATAGATATACGGACAAAACTCACAAAAGTGATTAAAACACACGCTGATAAGGCAAAGGAAATGCTGAGTGACCCAGGCATTTGGAGTAAGTTTTGGAATTGGGGGACACATTTTTCATTGGGGACACATCCATGGCTGAGAATGGTATCACATGTTACTGTAATACGACTTTTATGAAACATATACATTATATAGCTCGACATATATCATCCCAAAAGAAGGAAAACTGAAGTAACGGTGTGGTGGCCATTATAGAGACTTGAATGGTGCAGCGGCAGGAATGGGTACTCTAAGTGCCAGGATTTAGATATTTCAGAAAGGAGAGGGAGAGAGGCAAAAGAAGTGGGGGCGTGACAATGTAGGTTAGAGATAGCTGAAAAAAAAAGTAAGTTATGGAGGAGTTGTTTATAAAGTCTCTGTGGGTGGAAGTTAGGAATAGGACCAATCAGGTGTGACCGTGCAAAAGTGTGTATGGAACCGGAGGAAATAGCGGAGGCACCTAATGAATATTTTGCTTCGGTATTCACTGTGGAAAAGGATCTTGGCGATTGTAGGGATGACTTGCAGTGAACGGAAAGGCTTGAGAATGTAGATATTAAGGAAGATGATGCGCTGGAGCTTTTGGAAAACATCAGGTTGGATAAGTCAACGGTCCAGACGGGATGTACCCCAGACTAATATGGGATGCGAGGGGAAAGATTGCTGAGCCTTTATCAAAATGAGCTTTGCATCATCAATGAGGACGGTAGAGGTTCCGAAGAATTGGAGGTTGCGGATGTTGTTCCCGTATTCAAGAAAGTGAGTAGGGATGGCCCAAGAATTTATAGGCCACTGAGTGTTATTTTAATGGTTGCTAAGTTGATGAAGAAGACCCTGAGAGGTAGTTTATGAATATTTGGGATGCATAATCTGATTAGGAATAGTCATCATGGCGTTGCCAAAGGCAGGATCTTCTGTAGAGTAGTAGATACAGCGTATTTGAATTTTAGCAAGGCATTTGATAAGTTACCCTATGCCAAGCTTATTGGGAAAGTAAAGAGCCATAGAATCCAAGGGGAGACTGCTTTGTGGATCCAGAACTGGATTGCCCACAGAAGGCAAAGCGTGGTTGTAGACGGGTCATATTCTGCATTATGATTTTGACAGGTGAAGTGCCTCAGGGATCTATTCAGGGGCCCTTACTCTTTGTGATTATTATAAATGACCTAGATGAGGAAGTGGATGGATGGGTTAGTATTTCTGCTGATGACACAAAGGTTAGAGGTGTTGTGGATAGTGTGGAGGGCTGTCGGAGTTCACAGCGTTGCATTGTTAGGATGCAAAACAGGACCGACAAGTTACAGATGGAGTTCAAATCAGAAAAGGGTGAGGTGGTTCATTTTGGTAGGTCAAATATGACGGCAGAATATAGCATTAATGGTAAGATTCTTGGCAATGAGGAGGAACAGAGGGATCTTGCGGTTCGTGTCCATAGGACATTCACAGCTTCTGCGGAGGTTGACACACTGGCTGAGAAGGCATACGGTGCATTGGCCTTCGCCAACCATGAAAATGATTTTAGGAGCCGAGAGGTAATGTTGCAGCTATATGGGACCCTGGCAGTCCCCATATGGAGAAATGTGCTCAATTCTGGTCGCCTCACTACCGGAAGGAAGTGAAAACCATAGAAAGGGTGCAGAGGCGATTTACAAGGGTGTAAAGGATGGAGGAGCTTGCCTTATGAGAATAGGTTGAGTGAACTCGGCTTTTCCTCCTTGAAGCGACGGAGAATGAGACGTGACTTGCCAGAGTTGAACAAGGTGAGAGAAAGACTGAACAAGTGGACAGGCAGAGGCTTTTTTTTTCCCCAAGGCTGAAATGGTTGCCATCAGGGGGCACATTTCTAAGGTGCCGGGAAGTAGCTACAGAGGAGATGCCAGGGGTAGTTTTTTTTTTTCACTCAGAGAGTGGTGAGTGCGTTGAATGGGCTGCTGGAAGCAGTGGTGGAGGCGGATACGATGGGGTCTTAACCATATAACCATATAACATTTACAGCTCGGATGCAGGCCATCATGGTCCTTCTAGTCTGTTCCAAACGCTTATTCTCACCTAGTTCAACCTACCTGCACTCAGCCCATAAACTTCCATTCCTTTCCTGTCCATGTACCTATCCATATATTTTTATTTAAATGACAAAATAGAACCTGCCTCTACCACTTCTACTGGAAGCTCTTTCCACACAGCTACCACTCTCAGAGTAATGAAGATCCCCCTCATGTTACCCCTAAACTTTTGTTCCTTAAATCTCAACTCATGTCCTCTTGTTTGAATCTCTCCTACTGTCAATGGAAAAACCCTATCCACATCAACTCTATCTATTCCCCTCATAATTTTAAATACCTGTATCAAGTCCGCTTTCTGCCTTCTACGCTCCAAAGAATTAAGACCTAACTTGTTCAAACTTTCTCTGTAACATAGGTGCTGAAACCCAGGTAACATTCTACCAAATCTCCTCTGTACTTTCTCTAATTTCTTGACATCGTTCCTGTAAATCGGTGATCAGAACTGTAGACAATTCTCCATATTTGGCCTCATCAATGCCTTGTACAATTATAACATTACATCTCACCTCCGATACTCAATGCTCTGATTTATAAAGGCCAGATTACCAAAAGCTTTCTCCACCACCCTATCCACATGAGATTCCACCTCCAGGGATCTATGCACCATTATTCCTAGATCGGTCTGTTCCACTGCATTCCTCAATGCCCAACCATTTACTACGTATGTCCTGTTTTGATTATTCCTACAAAAATGTAGCACTTCACATTTATCAGCATTAAACTCCACCTGCCATCTTTCAGCCCACCCTTCTAATTGGCCGAAATCTCTCTGCAACCTTTGAAAACCTACTTCATTATCCACAACGCCACCTATTTTAGTATCATCTGCATACATACTAATCCAATTTACCACCCCATCATCCAGATCGTTTTAAAACACTGTTGGATTTGTACATTGTGGTTGGAAAACTAGAGGGCTATCGGTAAGCATGGTAATATTCGGCGCAACTTTGTGGGCCGAATTGCCTGGATGGTGCAATAGGTATTCTATGTTCTAAGTGAAAAAAGAATTAAAAAAAATAATAAGAGATTTCTGGAAAGATAGATATGTCCAGCAGAACGTTTGCAAAGATTATGTTTTAACTTCCAATTTCGAAGTCAGTTCTCTGTAAACACGTTGAAATATAGCTTTAAAATTCAGACAATCTATCAATGTGATAGATGGGTCACATGTCAGAGAGAGAGAGAGAGAGAGAGAGAGAGAGAGAGAGAGTATCGAATGTTCGAACGAACAGGGAACACATGATTTTCTGAAATACATAGTATTTGTGTGCACAGCAGCGGCGGAAGATGTATCGCTATTACTCAGTCTCACGTTTATTCTCGCCAGAACCATGCAGATAGATGTGGACTGAACAACAGAAACAAGTGAAAATGGGGAGTCAAGGCGAACATGCAGTATCACTTTGTTTTTACTAGCAGCAGAGCTCCATAGTTTGAGCAACGTGTGCAATAAACTGTTTTGTCACTGCCGATTTTTCCGACATTCTAAGTATTTTTATTTTTTTTTAATTTGCTAGAACAGCCCTGACTTGCATTTTGCACCTTGTGCTTCTCTACCGTCTATCTACATCTTCACTGTTGCTGTCACCACAATCACCAAACGTATGGCTCGTAAAATGGCCAAACTCTATTAGAAATCTTTTTGCTGAAACGAGCACATTCCCATCTACTTGGCAAAAAAAAACACGCATATTTCCTCTTTTTTTTCGCGGAAGAGAAACATTTTCTATGTTTAGTTGGTACCGACCATACGTAAAATGCTTCCTGACGTTTGTATGAACTCTCCCTTTTACCAGTCTCCACCTATGGCCGGTGCCTTTGATGATAGATTAACTTTGCAGTCGCAGTAGGCTTCGTTTCTTATATTCTTAATGATTTTGAAGACCTTTATCACTTCTTCTTTAATTATGTATCTACCTGGGCTGAAGGATTCTGCTATTTCAATCGTTCTTCTTAGCTCAGACCCTATAGACATGGGATAAATCTAGTCTGGCTTCTCTGAACTGTCTCCAGTAACTTCAAATCCCTCAAGTAATATGGAGGTCAAGATTGTACACAGTACTCATAGTGTGTGCTTACAAGCGCGTTATACAGATTAAGGTAAACGTCTCAGAAAATGAACTCCACTGAGCGCAATGTATAGACCAACAGTCTATTATCTTTCTTAATCGCTTTTGTGCATTGACTAGATGATGATAGTGTTGAGTCTGACACGACATCTAAATTCTTCTCATACCATTAACTCCATAACTCACGACCTGCCATTGTGTCTATATATGTCCAATATTTCTCTTCCTAAATATAATACTTTATATTTGTTTACATTAAATGTTCTAATATTGACCTGCTCTAATCTGGATATTGTTTAGATCTAACTGTATTGATTCTGTTGCCTGGCTGTTATAGGCCAGTCACATTAATTTGGTGTTATCGGCAAACATTTCTAGTTTATTTGTAATGCTCTTAGCCAAAATATTAATGTTATTCATAACCAGTGGCCGTCCCAAAACCGATCCCTGCGGAACCCCACTTTTAACATTTTCTATGTGTGAAAATGATCCTCTCACCATAACAATTTGTTTTCTACTTTTGAGCCAATTCTCCACCCTTTCGTACACCTTTCGGAGATTCCCTACTTCCTGCAGTTTGATAATTATAATAAGCTGAAAGTTTTTGTAAATGATATCAAAGGCTCCAACGTTTTCATGAATTTTATTTATCATACAACTTCAGCATATTAGTTAAACACGATTTCTGCTTTCTGAGCCAATACCGACATTCTGCGAACATGCTGGATCTTACCAGCTGCTTGCGTTTCTCATTCTTATATGCAGGGTATCTTTATCCAATTTCCACTCCGTAGGGACTTCCACACTCGTCTAAAACTTCTGAAAAATACATATTTGATGTTTGTATATAGAACCACAGACCTCTGTAAGTACCCTTGGATACTGTTGTCTGGCCCTGCAGATTTATTAACTTTCAGCTTTTTCAGATGAAGATGACCTCACTTGCTAAAGTCTCTAAGTCACTTAAAATGTCCTTATTTTTATCTACACCTACTAGCATATCGCTGGCATCTTCACTGGTGAATGCTTCAGTAACCTATTTGTTAACAGTATCTGCTATGTCATTCTCAGCATAGAGTAACATCTCACCGTTATTCCATTTTCATTACTACTACATTACTGAGAAAAAGTATCTTTGGGTCTGTCTTCGGCAATATACTTCTCAACCTGCCGTTGGACAATGTGAGTTTCCCTCTTACTCTAGCTCTCAATTTCCCATATCTCCTAGGTTAACATCATTAAAATGTTTCTGTTTTCCTTATCTAGTCTTCAAGATTTTAGGTATATCTTTATTCATCCATGTCATCTTCTATAGAACTGCTATGTATAGCCAGAGGACAGTTATATTAAAAGCAAGAGGATAGTGAGGGATAAAATTGGCCCCTTAGAGAATCAGAGTGGCCAGCTATGTGTGGAACCGAAGGAGATGGGAGAGATTTTGAATGATTTCCTCTCTTCGGTATTCACTAAGGAGAAGGATATTGAATTGTCTAAGGTGTGGGAAACAAGTAAGGAAGTTATGGAACCTATGACAATTAAAGAGGTGGAGGTACTAGCGCTTTTAAGAAATTTAAAAGTGGATAAATCTCCAGGTCCTGGCAGGATATTCCCCAGGACCTTGAGGGAAGTTTGTGTAGAAATAGCAGGAGCTCTGACGGAGATCTTTAATATGTCATTAGAAATGGGGATTGTGCCGGAGGATTGGCGTATTGCTCATGTGGTTCCATTGTTTAAAAAGGGTTCTAGAAGGAAGCCTAGCAATTATAGACCTGTCAGTTTGACATCAGTGGTGGGTAAATTAATGGAAATTATTCTTAGAGATAGTATTTATAATTATCTGGATAGACGGGATCTGATTAGAAGTAGCCAGCATGGATTTGAGCGTGGAAGGTCATGTTTGACAAACCTTATTGAATTTTTTGAAGAAGTTACGGGGAATGTTGACGAAGATAAGGCAGTGGATGTAGTCTATATGGACTTCAGCAAAGCCTTTGACAAAGTTCCACATGGAAGGTTAGTTAAGAAGGTTCAGTCGTTAGGTATTAATGCTGGAGTAATAAAATTGTTTCAACAGTGGCTAGATGGGAGATGCCAGAGAGTTGTGGTGGATAATTGTTTATCGGGATGCCTCAGGGATCTGTTTTGGGCCCAATGTTGTTTGTAATATACATAAATGATCTGGATGATGGGGTGGTAAATTGGATTAGTAAGTATGCCGATGATACTAAAGTAGGAGGTGTTGTGGATAATGAGGTGGATTTTCAAAGCTTGCAGGGAGATTTATGCCGGTTAGAAGAATGGGCTGAACGTTGGCAGATGGAGTTTAATGCTGAGAAGTGTGAGGTTCTACATTTTGGCAGGAATAATTCAAATAGAACATACAGAGTAAATGGTAGGGCATTGAGGAATGCAAAGGAACAGAATAGGAATAACTAGGAATAACTGTGCATATTTCTCTGAAAGTGGAGTCTCATGTAGATAGGGTGGTGAAGAGAGCTTTTGGAACGCTGGCCTTTATAAATCAAAGCATTGAGTACAGAAGTTGGGATGTAATGCTAAAGTTGTACAAGGCATTGGTAAGGCCAAATTTGGAATTTTGTGTGCAGTTCGGTCACCGAATTATAGGAAAGATATCAATAAATTAGAGAGAGTGCAGAGACGATTTACTAGGATGTTACCTGGGTTGCAGCAATTAAGTTACAGAGAAAGGTTGAACAAGTTAGGTCTCTATTCATTGGAGCGTAGAAGGTTGAGGGGGGATTTGATCGAGGTATTTAAAATTTTGAGAGGGATAGATAGAGTTGACGTGAACAGGCTGTTTCCATTGAGAGTAGGGGAGATTCAAACTAGAGGACATGATTTGAGAGTTAGGGGGCAGAAGTTTAAGGGAAACACGAGGGGGCATTTCTTTACTCAAAGAGTGATAGCTGTGTGGAATGAGCTTCCTGTAGAAGTAGTAGAGGCCAGTTCAGTTGTGTCATTTAAGGTAAAATTGGATAGGTATATGGACAGGAAAGGAGTCGAGGGTTATGTGCTGAGTGCGGGTAGGTGGGACAAGGTGAAATTAAGGGTTCGGCACGGACTAGGAGGGCCAAGATGGCCTGTTTTCGTGCTGTGATTGTTATATGGTTATATGGTTAAATGAATCACAGGGTTGTCTGTGGTGTCATATGGGTACTCTGATAATAATTTTTTACTTTGAAATTTGAAAATTCATCTATTGTTTATATTGTTTCTCCCGACCTTGGGTATGAAATTTTCCTGCATTGCCTGTATCATCTCTTTAAATCGGTTCCATTGCTGCTGAACTGACTCAATGTCAAGCAGTTCCTTCCAGTTCAACTTCTAAAGTCTCAGCCGTCTCTTCACAGACTTTACCTTCCCGAAATTGAATGCACTTGTTTTGTTTTTTACTGATACACTCACAAAAAAAACATCGATACTCACAATGCTATGATCACTTGTTCCTAAAGGCTCGACAACTTCTCCATTCAAAACTCTACCGTGATTGTTACAGAATATCAAATCTAGGCAGGATTCTCCTCTTGTTGGTGCATGAACATACTGGGTCAGGAAACAATAGATTAATGGTTCCTCTAGTCCATTCTCCCACTCCAAATTTCTGAAATTAATGTCACCCTTAACTGCAACGCACACTCACAACTTGCTTTAAAATATTCTGATGGAGAAATACGTAACGATTACTTACATAAATAAAAAAAAAAGCTATGGTAAAGATGTGGATGATTACCCACGGGACAAAGTGACGTGTGTTATTTAAACGAAGCCAGCGCAGAAGGATCTTTAATTGAGGATTAAGTAGAAAGTCGGCTGCAAGCAAAAATACAAGGGAAATTGTCAGACGAAGAAATTATGCGTTGCATGAGGTGGTGACCGGGCTTGAAGAGAAATGAAGTTCACCTTCAGGAGAAGCCTAAGAACTTACAAAGAAAGTGGGTGCGAGAACCATCGGTAATGATGCATTTGAATAAGTTTTAGAAAGCTTATTATAGAAAAGAGTGAGTGATAAGAAGCATTTTATCTTCCAGCAATGTGGAAGGATTGGGAAAAATTTGCACTGATTTAAACAGATTATGAATGAAATTCCTAAATCATTATTAGAAAAGAAACATAACACTAGAGATCAGAAGAATTTTCCAGACCAGATAGAATAGTTGCAGGACAGACCTGCCCCCTCAGAGAGATATGAAATTGCCTTTTGAAATGGGAGGGGATGCAGTGACGCAGCTCCGTATGGTTATGGCCAGAATAGGTAGCCTCGTTCCAAATATCTCTTGCCAGTGTACAAACCGAACAACCCTATACTGTTCTAGGATGTTTCCCCATGTGGAACTAGAGGAAATCGCAAAGTAAGGAAACGAGGCAGGAAACTGAAATAAGTATATAACATGCAGGACTTCCTTCCTGTTTAAGCATCTGAGAGATATTGCTCAGGAAATTGGGACATTAGTGCCTACTGATGATCACAGTGAGCTGTGACAGACAACTGATCACCGGAGAGCAGTACACAGTCTAGGTACAACAGGTGAAAGGAAATTGATTTGAATGATTGATATGCGGAAAATACAAGAGTAAGGTAGCAAGTGAGGAATTAAACAATCTCTTGAGTTATTTCTGGGTATGAACAGAGTATCTTGATGTGCTAAACAAATGTAACCAAACGTTAAACGTATAGTGTAACGGCAAGCACTCAACTACATTTACGTTAAACCTATAAATGTGTGCTAAGGATAACAGTAAATTAACATTATATTTGGTGACGACTTTTAGTATCTCGCAGCACCAACGAATCGAGAAAGTTTTTGATATTGTTTGATCCATTTGTCCTTACACACAGTGAGGCATTGAGATTGAGTAAAAAAGTTCTAGCGTGTGCTTAAGAAAGTGCAAGTGTGAGATTATAAGGGAGGTAAAGCACTAAAGGAATATACATTCACTGCATCAGTAAGGTGTAAAAGGCGATAGATCCGGATTGGATTTTGTTGAGGCTATGTTCCCAGTACAGTGTGGAAACCTATTAATTCAGCGGCGGTAATGGGGATTATTAACCCTGATACTATGCATCAAAACATTCTTTACTCTGAATCCTATCCCTAGACAGAGATTGGAGGTGAGTGAACATGGACGGCGCTGGAGGTCTGATGACGCGGTGACGTTATTTTTAAATAGGTTGAATATTAATTTACGGACAATGCGTAACTTCAGAGTCCATTTGCTTCAGACGAGAAAAGATTTCTTATTGTATGATTCTAATTTTAGATCTTTTTTTCAGAATTCTTAAGCAATTAATATTATGCCACGTTCTGTGAAAGTTTATTGTGTGAATGTATTGAGAACTTAAACTATTGTCGAAGGACTGGACATTTGTCACTTCACTTGAAATATAAAGAGACGTAATTCCTGTGTGACTGAACGGAAGGCCGTCGTGTGCTTACTAGGTCTGTTTTGAGAGAATGTTTCAATTAATCCTCTGTTTTACAACACGACACGACTATCTGAAAATGCCTGTTTCGTTGACTGGAATACATTTCCAGCACCTGATGTGAGTTTCAGAGGGTGGGTTCCTTTCCGAAACTGTTAGTGTATCTGGGCCACTATCACCATCATTTACCTTCCCTGTGCTCTTTAGCATATCTGGTAAGGAATTTCACCTTGGCATTTAACTGTTTATTCTCCATATGCCGGTGACCTGCAACCGATTTGAAAATAAGAATGTGCATGTTTCCATTTTTCTTTTGTTTTACCTACGTATTTACATTACGTTCTTTAACTTGTCTGCTTTTGTATTGATTTCAAGAGGGAGACGCGGATTCCACACCAGCTAGGTGAAAGCAAAATTAAAGGGATCGAAATATGAATGTTTCTATTCCGGGTACGAGAAACCCAACTGCTCAAGGATAAGTTGGCACGTATACTTGAAATTGGAATTTGAAATTCGCATTTTTGTGTATTGGTTAATTTGGAGAGCACAACAGATGCGGCTGTAGACGTTCACATGTTGAATGTGAGGTAAATTGGATAAATTAGTTTCGCTATCATTGCAGCATCAGTAATATGCAAATTTAGGTCGGGTTAAATAGCGTGCAGTTCCATTCTGAAATTCAGCATTTTGCATACAATGTCATCAGTAATTAAATAAAATATTCAAGTTTTGCAAGGTGGTCAAATTACAGTCGGTCTTTCAGAACACTGCAATGGCTGAGTGGAAATGTAGATGTAACGTGAGCTAAAGTGCATACCTTCCTTGTGGAACATCACTGGCCACTTCTTCCAGGCAGAATTCCCTCCTTCCGATTATCTAATCTGCCTTCTTTTAATAAGCCAACACTGTGTGTACGCAACCAGGTTTCGCTCGATCCAGTTCCGACTGAGCCTCTGAATGTGCCTACCAAGGATAACCAGGTCAAACATCTTACATAATTAAAATACCCCGCATTAACTGTTCTGTCTTTAACTGTATAACTCTTATCAATCTTTCAAGGAATTCAATCAGGCTCATAAGGGATCATGTGCTCCCACAGACGATGCTGACTGTTCCGATCCTGCATAGGTTGCACCAGACATTCATCAATCTCTTCTCTAATAATCCTCTTCAATAGCTTGCCCACTACTGACCGGATAACCGCTGGCCTGTAGTTCTCAGGACTATTCCTGTTTCATTTCTTAAAAAAAATAAAGTTAACATTTGCCGTTTTCCAATTCCCTGGTCGACCTGTTGTAGACAGGGAAGATGTAAATGTCAGGCCAAAAGCGCAGTAATATCTTCGCCAGCTTTCTCTAAATATAGGGGGTACATACCTTCGATCACTAGTGAATTGTTTATTTTAATGTTTGACAAGTTCCCAACGCATAATTCTAGACATTGGCATGTCCCGGTATATCCGGCTTTTTACGCTGGATCCACATTCATCAAGGTCGCGCACACAGCTGAATACTGAAGCAAAGTATCATTAAAAACTTTCACTCTCCTTGCAAGCCAGAAACATGTTTCCTCTTTAATATCTGATAGGTCCCACCCTCTCTCCCGTCACGCTTCTGTTCTTCGTGTACCTTAATGCGACTCTCCAAGGTATTATCACGTCACTTTCTAATTCTTCTAAGCTCAGTTAATATCCTTCCTGCTACCTTGTGACTTTCCATCGCCCTGTCTAATCATTTCTTCCTGAATCATAAGTATCTTTCCTTCCTTTTCGTGACGAGGTTTTCCATATCTCTTGTCAACCAGGGTTACTTTTCACTACCTTCCGTCACTCGCCTCAATAAGACAAGTCTATGCTGAACCCCACTCAACTGTACCATTAACAATAATTTTTTTGCGCATTTCAAGGTGCACACCATTTCCAAAATTCGACTCCAAGTGCCTATATGATACTACCAATTAAGTACATTCAATAACCTCAGCTCCTATCAAACTGAATGATTATAGTAAACTGAACGACAATAGACAACAGACAATGTGCAGAAGTAGTCCATTCGGCCCTTTGAGCCTGCACAGCCATTTTGAGATCATGGCTGATAAATTACTATCAATACCCGGTTCCTGCCTTGTCCCCATATCCCTTGATTCTCCTATCCATAAGATACCTATCCAACTTCTTCTTGAAAGCATCCAGAGAATTGGCCTCCACTCCCTTCCGAGGCCCCCAAACTCTCTGGGAGAAGAAGTTTCCCCTTAACTCTCTCCTAAATGACCAACCCGTTATTCTCAAACCATACCCTCTGGTACTGGACTCTCCCAGCATCTGGAACATATTTCCTGCCTCTACCTTGTTCAATCCCTTAATAATCTTACATGTTTCAATCAGATCCCCTCTCAATCCTCTTAATTCCAGCGAGTACAAGCCCAGTCTCTCTAACCTCTCTGCGTAAGGCAGTCCAGACATCCCTGGAATTTACCTAGTGAATCTACACTGCACTTCCTCTGCAGCCAGGATGTCCTTCCTTAACCCTGCAGACCAAAATTATACACAATACTGCAGGTGTGGTCTTACCAGTGCTCTGTAGACATGCAAGAGGATTTCCTTGCTCTTGTACTCAATTCCCTTCGTAATAAAGGCCAACATTCTATTCGCCTTCTTCACTGCCTGCTGCACTTGCTCATTCACCTACAGTGACTGATGAACAAGGACTCCGAGATCTCTTTTTTATTTCTCCCTTACCCAACTCTACACCGTTCAGATAGTAATCTGCCTTCCTGTTCTTACTCCCAAGGTGGATAACCTCACACTTATTCACATTAAACGCCATCTGCCAAGTATCTGCCCACTCAGCCTGCCTATCCAAGTCATCCTGAATTCTCCTAACATCCTCATCACATGTCACACTGCCACCCAGCTTAGTATCATCATCAAATTTGCTGATGTTATTTTCGATGCCTTCATCCGAATCTTTAACGTAAGTGGTAAACAGCTGTGTTCCCAATACCGAGCCCTGTGGCACCCTTTCTAGTCACCACCAGCCATTCCGAAAAGCAACCATTCAACGCTACCCTTTGTTTCCTATCTGTCAACCAGTTTTCTATCCATGTCAATGTCTTCCCCCCGATGCCCTGAGCTTTGATTTTACCCACCAGTCTTCTATATGGGACCTTATCAAATACCTTCTGAAAATCGAGGTACACTACATCCACTGGACCTCCCCCATCTAACTTCCTGGTTACATCCTCGAAAAACTCCAATAGATTAGTCAAGCATGATTTTCCCGTGGTAAATCCATGCTGGTTGGGCCCAATCCTATCACTGCTATCTAGATATGCCACTATTTCATCCTTAATAATGGACTGTAGCTTTTTCCCCAACACCGATGTCAGGCTGGCAGGTCGATAGTTCTCTGTTTTCTGCCTCCAACCTTTCTTAAAAAGTAGGATAACATTAGCCATTCTCCAATCCTCAGGAACCGATCCTGAATTTAAGGAACATTGGAAAATTTTTACCAATGCATCCGCAAATTCCAGGGCCTCGTCCTTTAGTACCCTAGGGTGCATACCATCTGGATCTGGGGATTTATCAGCCTTCAGTCCCATCGGTCCTCTCATCACCGTTTCCTTCCGAATGTCAATCCGATCGATTTCCTCTGTTACCCTATGTCATTGGCCCATCCATACATCTGGGAGATTGCTTGTGTCTTCCTTAGTGAAAAGAGATCTAAACTACTCATTAAATTCTTCTGCCATTTGCCTGTTTCCCATAACAATTTCATCCAATTTATTCTTCAAGGGCCCAACATTGTTCTTAATTATCTTCTTTCTCTTCACATACCTAAAAAAGCTGTTGCTGTCTTCCATTATATTCTTGGCTAGCTTGCCATCGTATCTCATTTTTTTCTCCCCGTATTGTCTTTTTAGTTAAGTTCTGTTGTTCCTTAAAAACTTCTCAATCATCTGTCCTCCCACTCTCCTTAGCTCTGTCATATTTCATTTTTTTAATGCTATGCAATCTCGGATTTCCTTTGTCAACCACTGTGTCCCCTTTCCCCCCTTTGAATCCTTCCTTCTCTGGGGGATGAACTGATTTTGCACCTTGTACCTTATTCCCAAGAATATCTGCCATTGCTGTTCTACTGTCTTTTCTGGTAGTCTATCCATCCAGTCAACCTTGGCCATCTCATCCTTCACGGCCCCATAGTTTCCCCTGTTCATTTGCAACACTGACACCTCCGAGCTGCCCTTATCCTTCTCAAATTCCAGATAAAAGCTTATCATATTAAGATCACTACCTCCTAATGGTTCCTTTACTGCGAGATCGCTAATCAAATTCTGTTCATAACATAACACTGAATCCAGAATAGTCTTGTCCCTGGCCGTATCTCGTAAAAAGATATTCCAAGAATGCATCCCGTAGGCACTCTACAAACTCTCTATCCTGTGGTGCAGCACGAAGCTGATTCTCCCAGTTCACATGCATGTTTAAATCACACATAACTACTGCGACATTACCTTTGCCACATGCCAATGTTAACTCCCTATTCAACTTGCACCCAATATCCTACTGTTTGGTGGCCTGTAGAGAACACCCATTTGGGTCCTTTTGCCCTTACTGTTCCTCAGTTCTATCCACACAGACTCTACTTCTCCTGACCCTATGTCCCCCCTTGCAAAGGACTGTATCTCATTCCTCAGGAATAGGGCCACCCCACCCCCTCTGTCCACATTTCTGTCCCAACGACAGCACGTATACCCTTGTACATTCAATTTCCGGGTCTGATCTCCCTGCAGCCATGTCTCCGTTATCCCAACAACATCATAGTTAGCCTTTCGGACCTGGGCTTCAAGCTCAACCGCCTTATTTCTGATACATCTTGCATTCAGATATAGAATTTTTAGCCCATTTCTCGTCTCTCTGTTTTAATCGCTGCCTATTGGGCTTAACACAGCTCTCCGAACTCCCATCGGGCTATACGCTCCTAGAAATGTGTTGTCTTTCCTAAATTTACTTATTCTTTCAACACATTTAACTCCATGTTCCGTCAGACCATCCCTCTGTACATGAGTCCTCTTTATGACTTGTTCTGCCCCACCTTCCTTTACTACACACTTAATATTACGGAACCATGTAGTCCCCACCTGTCCTTTATTCTTCCTCTCTTTATCCTCTCTCACATTCTGGATCCCCGCCCCCTGCAAATTTAGTTTAAACCTCCCCCAAGAAGCACTGGCAAACTTCCCTGCAAGGATGATAGTACCGCTCCAGTTCAGGTGTAAACTGTCCCTTCGGAACAGATCCCACCTTCCTTGTAACAAAGCCCAATTAACTAATTAACAATTAAAGCTCTCCCTCCTGCACCATCCTCTCAGCCACGTATTAATCTTTATAATCGTTCTGTTCCTTGCCTCATTCGCACGTGGCACAGGAAGCAATCCTGAGATTGTTACCCTGGAGGTCCTGCTCTTCAGCTTCGCACCTAACTCCCTGAACTCCCTACGCAGGACCCCCTCACTCATCCTACCAACGTCATTGGTCCCTACATGAACCTCAACATCTGGATTCTTGCCCGCACTCTCGAGAAAAACGGGCACCCGATCTGAGATGTCTCGGACCCCGGCACCAGGGAAGCAACATACCATCCGAGACTTCCGATCTTCCCCACAAAATCTCCTATCCGCCCCGCTGACTATAGAATCCCCTATCAATACCGTTCTCTACTCTTCACTCCTCCCCTTCCTAGTCAAGGGTCCGCACTCAGTGCCAGAGACAGGACCACTGCAGCTTGTTCCTGGTAGGTCATCCCCACCAACAGTGTCCAAAACGGTATACTTATTGTTGACGGGAACGACCACAGGGGTGCTCTTCTCTCTCTGTCTGCTCCCCCTGCTTCTCTTGACTGTCATCCATTTGCCTACCTCCTGTCTTTTCGGTGCTTATAGTAAATGTCAAACAGTTGACCCGCGGGGAGATATGTGATATTTATGGTGCTAGATCCTCTATTTCGCCTGCCAGCTTATTGAGAAATACTATCATATTTGAACCTTTTTACCCGAGGAAGTACCAATGAATATTAGGGAAGTATAATTTACCTCTCACAACAACCCTGTTAATATGCCACCTGCTCAAAATCTATCTCCTGATCACGTCCTCGCGCTCTCTATTTCTCTTTTTTTTTTGATTTGGAGATAGTGTGCGGGGTGTGCTGTCTCTGCAGGATACACCCAACAGAGTGATTGCTCCCGTTCTGCTTCTGAGCTCTAATCACAGTCTATCAATAGACAATATCTCCACTGTTTCCTCCCTTTCAACAGCAGTGTTACTGTCATACTGTGTTTCAATGAGACTCACTTTGCTGCCTTTTACCCGACTCTGTCAATTTTGCAACATCTGAACCTGAGTCTGTCCGGAAGCCATTCCTGCCACTGTGTTTGTCAGATCTCTGCTAAATGTTGTCCAGTTTCCTACCTTAACCGTATGAAGTAGGCAACCTTCCGTGGGTTTTGCAATTTCAGGATGTCCAGGTAAACGATTGTTTGAATTCATGACCTACTCATTATTAAAACTGTTTTATTTGAAAACTCCGCTGAATTGCATTTGGACTTGGACGTTATCTACACAATGGCCATTTAATGTAAACACTTACTTCACTCCACTTTTCGGAACTTCCTCTGTGTCAGTGTATAGAATCACGTGTTGGTGCACATACTGAGAACTTGCAACATGAACCCAAATTGTTGTAGTAAATATTCCGGGGAACTCAAATATCTGTCCTCATACAAATAGTTTACCAGCAGCCATTTCAGGGAATGAGCTAAATAGGGTATCCAAAATAAAATGAAATTAGCTGATATTGCAAACAATAAAATCATTGATTTTCTGCAGTTTTCTATCTCGGTATCCTTCTGATTATCACTGCTATTCCGAAGTCCTCTGTGTACTCTATTGGCCGCAATGATATGTCTTACTGTTAATACATTAAATACTAGAATTAATCCGATTGGTAGCAACGGTGTTAAAATGCTTTCCAGTAATTCGATTCCTTTGCACACGGGTAAAGTAGCGTATTCATGTCTGAGGGCGCAATGATACGGTATGTTGTCTATAAAAACGTAAGGTTCAACCACAAAGTAAAACGGGACACTCCTTCCACAGCTCACTATAACCACGGTCACCATAACAACCGTTGCTGTTCTCTGGGTGCAGTATCTATCCCGCAGCTTTCGGCAACATATTGCGATGAAATGATTGAAGGAAAACTGTCCGTAAACCAAACAGAACAGTCCCTCGTTATCACTCTAGTTACAAACATCAGAGCGCATACAGGAGTGATGAGCAGGGATCTGTAATACATGTAGATTTTGTTAGGCTGATCAACTAAAGCGAAAACTAGAACCACGATCAGATCCGCTGTTGCCATTCCAACCAGGTATCGGGTGATGCATTTGGAGAGTCCGCATTTTCCCCGGGATAGGATCACAATAGCCGTTAAGTTAACTACAGGAAATTCCAGAGAGAGAGAGAAAAAAAGAAAAAACAATACAAAATTATCGGTAGCTGCAACTGTCTGATAGCACACTATTTTTCAAATGCTATGTAGGGTATAGTTTCTTTGGAAGCAAAACACCGAAATCCAATGTGTGCCGGATTAATCAGCGCACGCCGGTAGGAGGAGAATAATGGACTGGAGACTTTACGAGACATTCGGACGTTAAAATAGTGCATAAACAGTAATGAAAATGAGTTAGTTTTAATTGGTTAAATGTCCATTGAAAAACCGGATTTCAGAGCGAATGAAACTGCTCATAGATAGTCGCTCGTGTACTTTAAGCACTGTATTTCCCTCCTGTCGGTAACAATGGGAAGCGGGCATGTCCTGTGTGATGGAGTGATGGGGAGCGGGTGGTCCTCAGTGACAGTCGGCGCCTGTCTGAGGTATCCCTCCTTGAAGATATCTGGGACACTACGGAAGCCAGTAGGCAAGATGGAGCTGACATTTTTTGCAATTTTTCTGTAGTTTCATTTGATCCTGTACAATAGTCCCCCAGCCCCGTACCAAACAATGAAGCAGCCTGTCAGGATGCCAACCACGATACATCTGTTGAAGCTTTCGAGTGTTTTAGGTGACAATCCAAAAGTCAAACTCCGAATGAAACACAGCCGATGTCTTGCCTTTTTTAAATTGCATCGATATGATTGGGTCAGGTCCGCTGGGTAACTATACTGACAATAGAGCAGTAGGCTAAGCACAATGCGCCAGTGTTGATGGTCACCGTAGAGGAGACATCATTACCATTCCGTACAGAATATGTATTCCTTGTCAGGAAATCGAGGATCGGGTTACAGAGGAAGGTTCAGAGCCCAGGTTGGAAATATATCAATCGGTACTACTGGAATGATGATGGCGCTCAACGATGAGCTATTCAGCGAAGGCTTCGAGACATAGGTGATTGCATTGTCCAGGTGATCATACACGCGTGAAAGTCTTCTGCCATAGACCTATTGTGGCGTTAGCCAAATTGCAATGGGTTCAGTTCCTTGCTGAGGCACCAGTTATTTCTGGCCATGACGAACCTTACCTCCTCAAAGCATTTTATCACCGTAGATGTGAGTGCTGTGGACGATAATCAGTAAGGAAGCTCACACTACTCTTCTTCGGCGGTGATGTCATTCTTGCCCTTCTGATGTAGGTGGAAATTTAGACCGTAGCAATGACAGTGTGGAAGACAACCAACAGCTAGTAGGCACAGATTTACAGCGCCATGCCATGTGCTCCAACTGGATGGTCACCATGCGAAGGTTGAAAGACAACTTGATATCAAACTTCCGACAACGATCAGAGTGTCACCGGACTGAAGATACATCTTCGCAGATGTAGTTATATTATCCCTTTCAATGTTTCCATAAGAGGCGTTGAGATCGTCTGGTAACCAAGCATCGCTGTCATTCGTGCTATTGGGTTTCGCTTCGTGAAGACCAATTTCCTGAAACCCCTACCAGAGTTCTGGTGCATTCGATGTCGCCTCATACCCCTAAAAGAATTGTTTCTTCACTCTTGAAATGGCTCTCCGCAAGTGATGCCTGGTTTTCTTGTACAGGAATGGGACACTAGGCTTCGGTGCCACCGATGGCCTTCAGCAGACGACGAATCTCGTGGTTCACGCACGTCTTTGTTTTGGAAATATACAACAGGTTCCCGTAGGCAAACACTCATCCACAGATGTTTACATGAAGTAGGCGATGACAGCGGAGTGCTCATTAAAATTCGAAGATTAATCCCTGAATGCAGCCGTCCAAAGATTCAAACCAGTCTTGTGAACGATTCTCTGCTTTCCTTGTCCATATCTTCTCTGTTTCCACTGCTAGTGCAGCGGTCCTAAGTCTCTGCCTCCATTCAGGAAGTAGAGGTACAGTTGTGTGATCACACTTTCCTGTGGAGTACAATAGCACGGTAAGCTCTCTTTACCTCACTGTAACTGTGGCTCAGAGTGTTGTTCTCATTGGTACTACATGTGATTGTTGATGACAACTTTTAGGTGACCTTTTCAAACTGGCCTGATTAAAATCTCCCAGTAAGATGCTGATTCAATAAGATTGGTGATTAAGCGAGTGAGAAGGGGGCTGGTGAGTAGGAATGATGGACGAACCTACGACCTGATAGGTAGAAATATCAAAGGCCTGAAGTACATGTAATCTGATTGGAGTACATGGTGGACCATGAAGTGACGTGAAAAAAGTGGAGAGGGGATTGGTGCAACGAGTGCTTGGATGACGGCCGATACGAGAGGGTAATGGAAAGTGAATGTTTTATTTTTATGGGGGGAGCAATTCGCTCTTTCCTTGGATTTCATTATCCAACTGTCCAATCCCCACATCCCCAGATCACATCTCTGCCTCTCTCTCCATCTGTCCATGGATAGGTACATGGACAGGCAAGTTTAAGAGGAATGCGGTCCATCCACGGACAAATGGGACCAGCAGCTGGGAATCTTGGTCAGCACGTGCTCCAACATTCCTAGCCTGGAATCAGCTATTAAGGAACAGAAACAGTTTATAAGTGGAGCTGGAACCCACAAGCCTGACATGGAATGTCTGCTCTAAGAATCCTCTGCTTATTATGAATCTTGATTCCATGTGTGTCTGGGGTAACACTGAAGCCATTTTTCTTGTGTGTTAAATATCCCAAGTAATCTATTAATCCAACAACCAATAAATCTGCAGATTAATGAAAATCATCCGATCACCTACTACCCTGTTCTTCTTCCTCTCCTCACCCCACCTTCTTACTCTAACGTCTCATCTTTTTCCCCCCTAAGTCCTGATGAACGGTCTCGGCACGGAACGTCGGCTGTTCACTTTTCTTCCGCAGCTGTTGCCTGGCCTGCTGACTTCCTCCAACATTTTGTGTGTGTCACCAGTGACTAATATATTACTCCGCATAAATTGTCTGGCCTTCATCTAAACTCTGACCCTTTTCACACTCTGTCTCACTGTGATGGACCGTGCAGAGATTTACAGTTCGCCAAAGTTTTTCAGGATTTATTTACTCACCAATGTTCCTCGATTATGGAACGGATCTTCAGCAGTCGAACAACCTCAGCTGTCGCTGTAACAAATAATTTGTACAACGCGCCAAACTGCCAATTTGCGTTCACCACCTGTCATCCTGTCCTAGTGTTAATCCGTCGATCTCACACCTTTCTGATGGAAAGTGTATCAGCTATATAGATGAAGCAGGTTCTCGGCTCGAAACATCGTCTCTTTTTTTCATTCCCATAGATGCTGATAGGCCTGCTGAGTTCCAGCAGCATTTTATGTGTTTTGCTTTGGATGAGTAAAGCTCTGATTTCTCGCAGAACTGCTGTCAGTCTGATTCAAATTTATGAAGTCCATGCACTGTCAATTCAAAATATCAGCTTCATGAGATATAAATACGAATGGCATTCAGAAACGCAAATGCATCCCAGGATTACAGCTCGTAATCCTGGAACTTGAAATCTAGCAGACTGATCCATGCACTGTCAATTCAAAATATCAGCTTTATGAGATTTAAATACGAATGGCATTCAGAAACGCAAATGCATCCCAGGATTACAGCTCGTTATCCTGGAACTTGAAATCTAGCAGACTGATCCCGCACTGCAGTTTTCCCTGTTATTCCAGACGCTCCGTTGTCGTGTCTGTCGTTGGGAGCTGAGTACCATCCAGATTAGAATACGCTGCGGTCGTGGAATACAAGTTGTGGTTAAGCGAAACAGGCAAAAGTGGGGCAAGGAAGGGGGTGAGGTTGGTCTGTAGCAGGAATAGTGGTGGAGAATTTTGACTGTTAGTGTGTTGAATGTTGTGCGAAACCATCAGAATTTGAACAGTGAAACAGTTGAATAAGCGGCGGATGGCCCGAAGAAAATTTACTGCATTTCTGTCTGTCTGTACATATAAACGTGTGCGCTCGTGTCCGTTTGTCGTTTCCCAATTTGTCGGTCATGTTTCCAAATATTCAAGTATTTTATGTGTTCATGTATGTGCAAATCTGTATATAATTAAGGTGCGAATTTACCCAGAAGGGGATCTGCGCGATATATGCTCGGTGAGAGAGTGACAGTATTTGATGACTATGCAAACGTGAGAGATACGGAATGTGATTGAAGGTACGTGTGTGAGATAGGGTGCAATGGTGAGATGTGGAATATGGATTCTTCAAAGTTCAAATGTTCACAGAAAATTCTTTAATCAGGGTACACACATGTCACCACATACAGCCGTGATATTATTTTTTTCCTATGGGCAAACTTGGCTAACCGATAGAGCAGTAACAGTAAACAGGATCAATGGACAACGAACTGTGCAAATGCAGATATAAATAAATCTCAATAATCAAAGAGCTTGAAATAAAAAGCTTGTATTTAACTGTGTGTCGTTATCCCATTTTGTTCAAGAACCTGATGGTTAACCGGTTTCTGGTGCTCTTGAGCCTGGTGGCGCGAGTCCAGAGGCTCTTGACCCATCTACCTGATGGTGGCAGCCAGAAAGGAGCGCGGCTCGGTGGTGAGAATCCCCAATGATAGACGCTGCTATCCCACGGCAATGTTTAGGAGGTGTAACCAAAGGTTGAGGGGGATCCAGCCGAGATATACTCGACCGAATCATCCCCCCTGCGTCGGATTTTCTGCTCAATGGCATTGCTGTTCCAGTGATTTATTCAGAAAAAAAATTCATGGTGAAGCATCTCGGCCCGGAACGCCGACTGCTTACTCTTTTCCACAGATGCTGCCTGGTCTGCTGAGCTCCCCCTGGCATACTCAGCTGTTCAATATAGAAAAGTTTCTGAAGTGCAATCATTGGTTGTCATATTATTCAATGGATGGGCATGTGAGCGTACATAATCACCTGTTGATCAAAGATCTAATCGCTGATTGGTAGTAACTGTTCTTGAACGTGGTGGTGCGAGTCCTGAGGCTTTTGTATCATCGACCTGATGGCAGCAGCGAGGAAAACGCGCGGCCTGCTTGGTGAGAATCACCACTGATAGGCGCTGCTATCCCACGGCAATGTTTAGGAGGTGCGGTCACAGGTTGAGAGGGGTCCAGCCGAGATATACTCGACCGAATCATCCCCCCCACCCACGCGTTGGATTTTCCGCTCAATGGCATTGCTGTTCCCATACCAGACCGTAATGCAGTCAATCAGCACACTCCAGAGCTCTCAGCAGTTCGCCAATATTTCTGATGACATGCCGAATCTCCTTTGCTAACATACCTCTATGATAGGTCCCGGACAGGTCTTCTGCCAGGATTTTAAGGTTTATTTGTGAGTAAAGGAGAGGAGATGAGATTGGATATGTGGCAGACTACGTGGAAATAGGTAACATGGAGAAGGTAGGTAAGGGTGTATATGCCCGCTCGGGTAATGGAGTGTTCATTAAACACAGATGATGGTGCACGAGAAATATATTATGTGTGCAAGAAAGATGGAAAGGGGACTGCGAAGAATGGTTAAATATTGTATCTGTTATTAGATGAACTTATGAATTTACGCACCGCTCCCAAATCAATAAATCAATCAACGCATCCTTACCTACCTCGCAAACGGACGTTCCATCGCGCCGTTCTGATACAATGAATTTTGCACTGGTGTGAGGAAAGAAATAAATTTCATTCCTCTTTGCTGTATGCCAAGGCATGCAACAAAAACATCGATCTTTGTTAGACTTTTTCTCAGACTATAAATTGGGAATGTTTTGCGCGTGTACAGCAAAGACCATTGAACAGTGATGTTATACATCTCAGCGTGAGTACGTTTATAGGCTGTACATTTCCATAGACGCACTTTCGCGATGCTAGATACGGAAATCATGAACTATTCCATATAAACATGTTGTCCTGTTTCTAAGTGTTGTATCAAGTACATCAAGTACTCCCGAGAAACTAGTGAAACGAAGGCTCTTGAAGTGGGAAGCAGGAAATAAACGGCAGCCTTGGAGAGAGAGAGAGAGAGAGAGAGAGAGAGAGAGAGAGAGAGAGAGAGAGAGAGAGAGAGAGAGAGAGAGAGAGAGAGAGAGAGAGAGAGAGAGAGAGAGAGAGAGAGAGAGAGAGAGGGGGGGAGAGAGATATTCGTATATTGCTTACATTCCAATATAACACCTTCACTCCTGTATTAATCATCCTTTTCGATCTTGTACACCTGTTACATTGCAACTTATTCCACTCCTGTGGTTTTGCCCTGTCACCTGTCTGTCCTTCCTGACCGTCTCATTAAATACTTCCTCTGCTTGCTTACCTACTGCCCAATCCTCCGACCGATCAGTCAGTTACCCGTACCCCTCTGATATTCACCTGTAATCCTGATACCTCGAAGCGAGCAGACTATCCCAGTAGCTCGAAGTTATTCTCTGAATCTCATGTCTACTTCGCTCACTATGAAATTCCCAATCACAACTGCAGCCCGCTTCTCTCCCACCCCCATCCCCGTCCCGTGTGAGCAGTCATGTCAGATTCAGAGAAAGAGACCCGATCGCTGTCGTGACACTGGTAGCTCGTCCCTCCTCACATTTTCCAAAGTGGTACATTGATTATTGAGTTGGATCACGGATGTAATGGACACTGGCTGTTCAGCTGCTGCCTCACTCAGCAGTATGCCTCCTAAAACTTTCGAGCTGCAATTCCAGTTCCTTATTGATTTCCATGAGGAAATGCCGCTCTGTGCACCTGCTGAAAATGTCATTATCCGGGAGAATATCACGGAATATCAACATCTCATAAAAAGAAAACACATCTGCACAGGGACAATCCGCACTAACAGTAGATAAACGAAGAATAAACTGATCAGATACTTGCTCGACAAAGCTTGTTCTCGATGAAGCCTCTCCATTCTAGCTTGAGAACATCTGCAGATGCTGGAAATCCGAGCAACACACACACAAAATGCTGGAGAGTCTCAGCAGATCAGCAACATCTATGGAATCAAAATAGTCGACGTTTCGGGCCAAAACCCTTCGGCAGGACTGCAGAAGAAAAGTTGAGGAGTAGCTTTGATTGGTGCGGAGAAGGGAGAGAGAGACGCCTGGCGACAGGTGAAACCCGGATGAAGCAAAGAGCTGGGATTTGATTAGTGAAAGTGACAGAAGACCATGGAAAATATAAAAGAAAAAGATGGGTGAACGAGGAGCACCAGATGGAGGGGATGGGCGGTCAAGGAGATAACATAAGAGAAGGGCAAGGGCATGGGAAATGGTGAAGTGGAAGTTTGAAAAATCGACACTCAGCTCGGAGGCTACAAAACCAGAATATAAGATGTTGTTCCTCCAGCCTAAATGTGACCTGATCCCGGCAGTTGAGGAGACTATGGATCGACAGATCGAACTAGGAATGAGAAGCAGAATTCATTTGGGTGATCCCGCTGGATCCGGCGGAAAGATCGTAGGTGCTTGGCGAACTGGTCTCGCCGTTTTACAGGAGGTTACACCGGAAGCACGGTACAGAGTGTCGCCTGATCTGAAAGGACAGTTTGGGACCCTAATTGGTAGGGCTAGCTCTAGAACTTGTTGTTCATACAATGATAAGTGCCGGGAGGGAGCTCAGTGCAGCAGAAAGACACCTCAAGTACGTGAGAACAGCTTTAATCTTAATCGCCCTCACAGTCCCGGGAGTAGCCTCCTCTCTGAGTCCCAATTCAAATGTGCAGT
Source organism: Hypanus sabinus (assembly GCF_030144855.1). Taxonomy (NCBI): domain Eukaryota; kingdom Metazoa; phylum Chordata; class Chondrichthyes; order Myliobatiformes; family Dasyatidae; genus Hypanus; species Hypanus sabinus. The sequence goes on from NC_082723.1 coordinate 2,002,566, forward strand.
TGAACAAAAGCTGAAAGCTCTCGAACGTTCCGTTGGTAATCGCACTCACAGGCCTCTGAATTGCCTCCTGTCTCACTCCCGATTTGATTGGGACATCGGAAAAGTAAACACACATATATAACTCCATAGGAATCATGTCGGCCTCATAGAAACATCGTTGTGATAAAACCTCTGAGCTCAGAGCAGTTCATTTAGAAAGGGTGGGAAATGGAACTGGAAATGAATTTAGTGGCTGCACCTGGAATTTAATTTCCTGCCCTCACCATTTCTAAATCCTGGTACAGCAAGAGTATTTACGAAAAAGGTAACAATGAAGAATCCCCGGCAATTTTTTTTAATGCTCACCAGTACCCGTGAAGACTTTGGGGAGGATAAAAATCTGACGAAGAGAGGCTGGGGGAGAGAGTGACGGGACAGAAATGCGAGAACAGTAGGAGGGAGAGACACTAGGGGAGCATAAAGGGAAGACGGTGAGAGATCGAGGCGGAGAGAATAGAAGAAGAGTAGGACAATGGGCTGAGAGGGACGGGGAGAGAGCGATGCTGGAGACCGCGGCTGGGAGAATGAGAATCGGGGAGAGAGACGTGAGGAAGACGGGCAATGAAACTGGAAGAAAGAGACAGGGGAAAGAGAGACGGGTAGAGAAATCGAGGAGAGTCGGAGGGAGAGAGACTAGGGGAGCATGAATGGCAGACATTGAGATATCGAAGGGGAGAGAATGGAATAGAGCGGGATAATGGAATGAGAGGCAGGGTGAGAGGGCGATGCTGTAGAGTGGCTGGGAGAATGAGGATCCGGGAGAGAGACGTGAGGAAGACGGGGAATGAAACTGGAAGAGAAGAGACAGGGGAGAGTGAGACGGCGAGAGCAAGATTGTGGTGAGTGGAAATGGGGGAAGAGACACTGAGGACAGCGAGAGACACGGGCGAGAGTGAGAGAGACTGGGGAGAGCGAAACCGATTTGGGAGAGCGAGAGGGAAAGGAACAGAGATGTTGAGCAGACAGGGATACCAGAGGGAGATATAATGGAGTAAAACCGAGAGAAAGAGAGAGTAGGAGCGAAGAGAGTCTGTGTGGAGAGCGATCCAGAGGGGAGGGTGTAAGGGGCAGAGATCTTTGGGAGCGAGAGACCGTGGTTGGGGTCGCGGAAGATTGACTGCGGGAAGAGGGGGAGAGGGAGATTGTTTCAGAGATTGGCCCCATCGCCCAGCTCACTATGTGTGTGCTGACCATGATGACAATTCGTGACTGCATGTTTGCCTGAATGTGAGTCGGTCGCCTCATTGACTAAATCCCTGTAGGTTTTAACCACCTTACTGCTCTTTGACCTAAAGTTCCCTCCTCATTGTTATCGACACGTCTGAGAATATCGCCATATCAACTTCCTAATATAATTCGCTCTATCTGTCTCTCTCTTGCTCTCACTCGCCTGCTGTCCCTCACTTCGGTTCTCTGTTGCGCTCCCTCCCGGCGCTCCATCACCGGTCAATTGCGGACAGCAGTCATAAAGGTATGTGCCTTTACGGTATTGTGATAGATGTTGTGAAGCCGTGCACCCTCCCGTTCTGGTAGCGGCTGTAGTAGTATCTGTCCGGTGTTTTGTGTTCTAAAGCTCAGTTAAAGTTCTCTAGCTGGAAGACAGTCGAAGGTGGCAGAGGGAATGAGAACCTGCAGGTAGAGAATGTGGAGAAAAAGAGCGTGTACGTAATAACGGGTCACAACAGGAGCAGGAGTGTTTCATGCAGACGATATTATACTCGGGGATCAGGCAGTGTTGTTAAAACCGAGAAGCAGGGGTAACAGGCTCGCCTAAACTTACAATTTAATAAGAGAGGGAGATTTTATGCAAAGAACATTCTATGGGAAAGTATAAACAGAGGCGGACACCATTCATCAGGACTCTGAGTTTGTATGTGTTGTTTTTGGATCTCGAGGATCTAAGAGATTTTCTCATGTTTACTTTGCATTTCTGTTCATCACATTGTTTGTTTTCTAACTCTCTTCATAAAAATCTGATTCAAAGGGTATTTCACCACGTTCTTCAGTTCCTCTCTGAATTTGCTCTGAGTCAGTCCGTAAATACAAGTGTTGGTGCAGGAACTGAGAACCTGCAGCATCGCTGAAATATCTTCTGGGACAGAATAATCAAAACTCATTGAAATTTGTTGATAGAAATAAAATGCCACCCGTGTTACCCACAACAAGATGAAACTACCGGATATGCTGAAGAGCAAAATGATGGATTTGCGACGGGTCGCCATCTCCCGGTTCCTGTCAGTCTCTCCACTCTTTTGACCCCGGAGCCCCTTACGGGCTCGACTGGACGCTAGAATCCGCCTGACCGTCAGTATATTGGACAGCAAAATCAGAAAGAATGGGGCACAAGGGATTAAATTGCTTTTAAACAATTCAAATGCAGCCCCTGCGGGATCGTTTTCGAAACTCGATGTAAGAGCCCAATACCAGGGAACACTATCAATTGGTACCATAGACTCGTATATAAAGCCCCACGGGACACTCCCGAAACAGGCCAGCACACTCACTGCCCCGATAACCACAGACGCCGTTCTCTCGGTGCAATATTTTGCTTTCTGCTTCTCGTAGCTGACCCTTCCTCAGGCTAAGAATTTCTGTGTGTTGTCCTGAGGAAAAAATGGCTGCGCGCACGGCAACTCCAATTTAATCCTAGCCCAATAATAAGCCAATTTATATGGAGTGTATCGCGGGGAAGACGTACAACCTCCTTGCAGAGGAAGCCAGCATTGAACTCCGATTTCCAAAGCCCGAGCTGAAATAGCGTCTTTCTAATTACTACCGTCCGTGGCACTTCAACCTGCAAATTATCAATCCATCTATTGACTTCCTCTTTCAGGTAAATAACAAATATCAGAAATAACACGGTCACAGAACAGATCTCTTGGAAACGCTGCATCATCAGCAAGTTCCTTACTCTATTTTCTGAAGGAAATGATTATGAGGATTCTGGTTAAATGCCTCACACAATTCCTTTTACACATCATCCACCGCTCGACCCTCACGAATTCGTTTTCGTCGCCTCCTCAGAAATTCATTCATTGGCGTACCCACGAACTGCCCTTCTTGAAGCTTATACTTAAAGGGAATATTTAGATATTACCCGTTCTGGATGAGTCCAGGGATCAGCCAGTGAAGAACAGGACCATGACTGAAGATCTTGGTGAATGATTCCTCAAATCACCTTCACCTCGAGTAGGTCGCTTTGTATATAAATCGCTACTTATTGTGTCATCTTTCTAACTGTCCCCCAACTCACGTGATTTCAGAATTAAGAGAGCCACTGCTCCATTAACTATCTTGCTTCTGTTGTAACACAAAACTTCTGGAGGAACAACAAAAGTGATTGAAGACATTTCCCAGATGCCGCCTGGCCTGCTCCATTTTGTCTGAGTCTGCATATTTTCTCTTGTTTGTGATCATGTTTCTGTTTTTTTTTCTTTTTGCTATCTGTCAGACAGCATGTTTCAGCCACTATTTCAGAGTTCTTTGCACAGTGTTGGTAACGCCAAATATCACGTTGATAACGATCAGGATAAGATCATATTAGATCACATTTCCCTTCACTGTGTCTTTTGTTGCTAGGCTCAAAACATCAATATCTGTCTGCTTATCTGGCTGTATGTCTCTCTTTGACTCTCGTTCTCTCTCTCTCTCTCTCTCTCTCTCTCTCTCTCTCTCTCTCTCTCTCTCTCTCTCTCTCTCTCTCTCTCTCTCTCTCTCTCTCTCTCTCTCTCTCTCTCTCCCTCCCTCCCTCCCTCTCTCCTCTAAAGAAAGGCAGTGGTACTTTGTCGTCATGCATAAAGCAGTTCAAACTTTTTATTCTATCACTGGTTGATACTTCAAGTTGACAGACAGAAGGAGAGCCTACAGGTAGAGGAGAAAAGGTGTGTGCAGGAAGGAACCGCTTTTCCGGGAGCGCTCGTTAAAGACGAAAATCAACTCCAGATCAGGCAGCGTCAATAGAACCGTGAATTAGCGGTAACTGGTTCGCTTCAAACTTCAATTTGATCGAATCGGAATGTTGCGGGGAGGGGGGAGTTTAGGGGATTACTCTGGGATTCTAGGGCCTGTGACACAGTCGGGATCATCTGTTAACAGCTGTTGCAAACTCTAAATAACACACGCAAAATACTGGCGAAATTCATCAGCTGACGCAGCAGCTGTTGAAAAGAGAAGACTGTCGGCGTTTTGGTTCGGGACACTTCATCAGGACTCTGACTCTGTGTGTTATTTTGTATTTGGAGCATCTGCAGATTTTACATTAACCCACAAGTGGGGGGTTGGGGTGCAGAATAGGGAGCACGAAAGCATCTGAAACCACATAAGGTACACAATTTGTTTCTAATGTTTAATGACTATCAACATTCGACTTATTGGGTATTTCACCGTAATTTTCAGTTCCTCTGGGAATTTTCTCTGAGTCAGGGCGTAAATACATGTGTTGGTGCAGGAACTGAGAATCTGCAGCATTCCCGCTGTCTTAACTGTGATGTAACGAGGATCAGTGACAGAATAAACAAAGCTCGTTGAAATCCGTCCATAGATATAAAATACCAGCTGTGTTACCCACAACAAAAGGAAACTACCGGTTATGCTGAAGAGCAAAACGATGGATTTGCGCCGGTTTTCCATCTCCCGGTCCGTGTCATTCTCTCCACTCTTTTGTCCCCGGAGCCCCCTGCGGGCTCGACTGGCCGCTAGAATCCGCCTGGCAGTCTGAATATTGAACAGCAAAATCAAAAAGAATGGTACACAAAGGGTTAACATACGGTGAACTATCTCAAATGCCGCCCATGAGGGAGAGTTTTTGTAGTTCGCAGTAAGAACACAGTACCAGGGAACGCCATTCATTATTACAAAGGTCCGTATACAAAGTTCCAGGGAACACACTCCAAACAGGCCAGCAAACTCACTGTCCCGATAACCACAGCCGCCGTTCTCTCGGTGCAATATTTTGTCTTCAGCTTCTCACAGCAAATAGCCACAAATCGATCGATGGTGAAAGCGACAGTCAGCCAGACAGAGGTCGCAGTGCTCGCAAATACCAACCACATCCTGAGTCTGCACACAGGAGTGATTAACAGGAATGATCGGGGAAAATAAATCCAAGCTGTCCTCGTCAGCAGCGGATCCGAGATAACGACCAGGAGATCGGCCGCTGCCATTCCCTTCATGTAGCGAGCGACACATTTGGAGAGACCGCACTTTCCCCGGGACAGGATCACAATCGCCACCAAGTTCGCTGGAAGAGAGAGAGATAACAGCATGTAGGGAATATACTGAACAAAGAGCAACGCAGCAGTGTTAGCGGATCCTTTCATGTTTTCATTGTACTGTTGCCTTTACCGGTGGGAGGGTGGAGAGAAGTTCCAGAGCTGACGGAGACAGAGAAAGAGTTTATGCAGTAAAATAAGATCAATGAGATCAGAATACAGATTCCTACTGATGACCGAAATGTGAAGAGGCAGGGGAAATCTGAAACTGGGTAACTGAATGGAACCGTGTATACCGGCGCCTTTCGCTTCTCGTGTGGATGAAATGAATAAATCCGGACTCTAATGGCGGGATTTTTCCATTAGACCATCAGCAACTTCCATGACCCTCTTGTCGACGACAGAAGAGCCGAAGGAAGAAACAGAGACAGAAAATGCTGAAAACACTCCTCTCGGCAAAAAGGAAAATGTGGAAATGCAGTTGACGATTCTTTCCTCACAACTGTTCTCAGTGAGGCCCCTGACACGAGTGTTAACTAGCTTCTCTTTCCACACAAGCTGCTTCGGGCATTCGTGCTTCGAGAATTCCCCGTGTGTGTTTCCAGTTTCCCCGTTTGCATCTTCAGTGACTTCATAACAGAACATTGACATACCATCAGACACAGCGCAAACTGACACAACCTTGCAGACAGACATGGCGCCTCCCACAGAATCCATCACAGGGAAGCCGGGGAGAGGAAATCTACGTCCAGTCTGAGCTCGGTGTCCTAGTCCCATGCTTGTAGCAGTGTCAGATGCAGACAAAACGTAAAACATCTCACAGAACTGATAGCTATGAAACAACACGTCGCGGCGTTAATTACTCAGTAATGAGTTCATTGTGTTGTCCATGAATTGTTTCACATTCAGTCAGATCCGCGATGTTCATGATACAACATGCAACTGCGCACAGTTGCTAAAGTGTTACTACCAGTCGATGGTTTAGTTGCTGCACCGAACTCAGACAACCGGTCCCATACAAACGTACAGAATCAATTGGTATAATGTATGCGGAACATTACTTCCGAATGCAGATCACCTGCTGCAAGACCCGATCATCACATATCAGAACACAGGGAACTTGGAGATCACTGCCTAACCGTTGCGTTCCACATGTGTTGGGGGAATCGCGATATTTCTGCAGCAGTCTTCAGATACGGATCCCAGAATCCACAATCCTTTGTGTTTACATTCAATTCCTGAATATTGGAATATTGGGACTGGACATGTGACAGTGGAAAGCAGCGACAGAAGTAATCACAATACTGGAATTAAGCCTCATTTCCCAGCAACGACAGCTGACGCTGCGACTTACCCGGAATTCCAAAGGCTGAAATAAAAGGATAGTAGACGTCCCCTATCCGCCAGGTGACTGGATACTCCATTTCAGTGAGAATGTGTGAGCGCTGTTGCTCCTGACTCTACAGCTCCGGCAAACACTCTGAGCTGATCCTTTCCAAACCGCCCCGATTTATATAGAGGATCGGTCTCCAGATATACAATTATGCCCCTGACTAGCTTTCTTCATTACAGTCACTTGAAAGAGAACTTGAGTTCTGCACCATTGACTCTGATGTAAATACCGGGCTGATTGACGATAAGCGCATCAAAGTTCTCGGGCGTTACCTTGGGCATTTTTCACTCATGTGGTGGAGCTGTAAAGCCAAAGGCTGAGTGTTGTCGCCAAGCAGCCACGTTCACTGAGTTCACGCTTTTGATGTTTGCTATTCATCTGTAGGGAGTTCACCAATACTGCCCGATCCCTAACATCTTTCTTTGCAGTTTCCCAGTTTAAACTATCCTTCAGTGCTTCACATTCCTCCTGGCCACACACATTGTCCAACACATACACGTGCACGATGACAGACAGACAGACACACCCCACATACTGCCAAATACACCCCCCCCCCCCACACACACACACACATACAAGCAGAGATAAAATAGACAGAACAAGGTCGGCATAGCAATGATCAGATGACCCAGTTGCTCAGCTAAAATCCTGAGAAAATCTGCAGATACTGGAATCGAGGACAACACAAACACAGAGAATTCAGGGTGACTTGGATAGGCTGGGTGTGTGGGCAGATACTTGGCAGATGACGTTTAATGTGAATAAGTGTGAGGTTATCCACTTTGGGAGTAAGAACAGGAAGGCAGATTATTATTTGAACGGTATAGAGTTAGGGAAGGGAGAAATACAAAGAGATCTAGGAGTTCTTGTTCATCAGTCACTGAAGGTAAATGAGCATGTGCAGCAGGCAGTGAGGAAGGCTAATGGAATGTTGGCCTTTATTACAAAGGGAATTGAGAACAACAACAAGGAAATCCTCTTGCATTTATACTGAGCCCTGGTGAGACCACACCTGGAGTATTGTGTACAGTTTTGGTCTCCAGGGTTATGGAAGGACATCTTGGCTGTAGAGGAAGTGCAGCATAGATTCACGAGATTAATTCCTCGGATGTCTGGACTGTCTTACGTAGAGAGAGAGACTGAGCTTGTACACGCTGGAATTAAGGAGATTGACAATAGACAATAGACAATAGGTGCAGAAGTAGACCATTCGGCCCCTCAAGTCTGCAGCGGCATTCTGAGATCATGGCTCATCATTCACTATCAATACCCAGTTCCTGCCTTGTCCCCATATCCCTTGATTCCCCTATCCATCAGATATCTATCTAGCTCCTTCTTGAAGGCATCCAGAGAAATGGTCTCCACCGTCTTCCGAGGCAGTGCATTCCACACCTCCACAACTCTCTGGGAGAAGAAGCTCTTCCTCAACTCTGTTTTAAATAACTGACCTCTTATTCTCAATCCATGCCCTCTGGTACAGGACTCTTCCCAACATCTGGAACATATTTCCTGCCTCAATCCTATCAAATCCTTTAATTATCTTAAACGTTTCAATCATATCCCCTCTCAATCTCCTCAATTCCGGCGTGTACAACCCAATCTCTCCAATCTCTCTGCGTAAGACAACCCTGCCATCCCAGGAATCAACCTAGTGAATCTACGCTGCACTTCCTCAATTGCCAGAATGTCCTTCCTTAAACCTGAAGACCAAAACTGTACACAATATTCCAGGTGTGGTCTCCCCAGGGCCCAGTACAAATGCAAAAGGACATCCTTGCTCTTGTATTCAATTCCCCTTGTAACAAAGGCCAACATTCCATTTGCCCTCTTCACTGCCTGTTGCACTTGCTCGTTCACCTTCATTGACTGGTGAAATAGGACTCCTAGGTCTCTTTGCATTTCTCCCTTACCTAACTCTGCACCGTTCAGACAATACTCTGCCCTCTTGTTCCTGCTTCCAAAGTGGATAACTTCACATTTATTCACATTGAATGACATCTGACAAGTATCTACTCACTCACCCAGCCTATCCAAGTCTCCCTGTATTCTCCTAACGTCCTCTTCGCATGTCACACTGCCACAGATTGAGAGGGGATCTGATTGAATCATATAAGATTATAAAGGGATTGGGCAAGGTAGAGGTAGGAAATATGTTCCAGATGCTGGGAGAGTCCAGTACCAGAGGGAATGGTTTCAGAATAAGGTGTACGTCATTTAGGACAAAGTTAAGGAAAAACTTCTTCACCCAGAGAGTTGTGGGGTTCTGGAATGCACTGCCTCGGAAGGTAGTGGAGGCCAATTCTCTGGATGCTTTCAACAAGGCACTAGATAGGGATCTTATGGATAGGGGAATCAAGGGATATGGGAACAAGGCAGGAACCAGGTATTGATAGTAGTTGATCAGCCATTATCTCAAAATAGCGGTGCAGGCTCGAAGGGCCGAATGGTCTAGTTCTGCACCTATTGTCTATTGTCTATTATAAAATCTGCAGATACTGGTATCGAGAACAACACAAACACACAGAGTACTGCATAAAATCTGCTGAGTTCCTTTCACATTTTGATGTTGCTGATGTAATAGACTCATGAGAATCTCAAATCTGCCAGAGGTCAAACGAACATTGAAAATAACTTTTTCAACCAGCAGAGAAATGGCAGCGCGGTTAATTACCAAAAATGGTATTCTATATTGGGAGGTGAAGGATTCAGTGACAAAGACAGTGTCAAACAGATAGACAGACAGGTTGACTGTCTGCACTGGCCTCCTCACAAAACCGTCTGACTCTTATCTCCCCCTCACTGGCCCAGTTTCCTTCTCCTACCCAACCCCGACTTTCCTCCTGTCGAGGCACAAGGCACAGAATAGCCACCCCTCTCTCACTGGCAAGTGTGTTAGAGAACAGAGAAGTGCTGACAACTCATAGTTTGCTCATTCACAGAGAGAAGAGATATTCAGTCCCACACTGAGCACAAATACGATTCCAATATAGTTGTTACACTCAAACAGAGGTGATCAATGTTTACACTGTTTACCATACCAGTGTCATACAGGTGGAGACACAGACCCAGACTCCATTTACCTACGCAAGGTTTTGGGAGCACAGTAACAAGAGCGTTCGCATTGTCAGTGTGGTGCAGGAAAGGACAATCAGATGGAAAATTGGGAAACAATGAATCAGGTGTGGGTGGAATTTAGAAAATATACAGACAAGCACATGGTGTTCTGAATAATGAGTCTGTTGGACTGAAATTCAGAAACAGATCAAAGGCTGAAGGTGGAATAAATGGGACACTTACAATTTTTTGAATCTGTGACCAGAACAGAAACTGGTGGATTGGGTCTAGGCCCCAACTGTTCGCTGTCGATATAGTAATTTGGATGTGGGACCAAGTGTACTATATTTGTGTCCGCTGCAGTTACAGAACTTGGTGGCAGAATCAGTATTGGGATAGGTAGAGAGAGCGTTTGCGGATGCAGACAGAAGTGAGTGAGTGAGCATCTGCAATTGAAAAATGCGGGAAAAGCGATCAAGAAGCAGTCTTCTATCCAATGATGTCTGAGATTTGGAGAAGGTAAAACGATAGATTTGGGACGGGTCTCAATCTTCCGGTCCCTGTTATTCTCTCCACTCTTTTGACCCCGGAGACCCCTGCGAACACAACTGTCCGATACAATCAGCCTGACAGTCTGAATATTGAACAGCAAAATCAGAAAGCATGGGACACAAGGGGTTAAAATGAGGTAAAACAGTGTAAACGCCACCCATGAGGGAGAGGTTCTCTAGCTCGCTGTAGCAACAAAGTACCAGGGAACATGGTCAATTATTTCTAAGTACTCATATATAAAGCCCCAGGGGACACTCTCTAAACAAGCCAGCACCCTCGCTGTCCATACAACCACAACCGCAGTTCCTTCCGTGCAATATTTTGTTTTCGGTTTCTCGTAGGAAATAGCCACAAATCAATCGACGGTGAAAGCGACAGTCAGCCAGATGGAGGTCACAGTGCTGTCAAATTTAACCTGAAGCTGATTCTACAGACAGTAGTGATCTGCAGGCATAATCTGTGACAGTAAATCCCAGCAGTCCATTTCAGCAGCGGATTCGAGATAACGACCTGAAGATCGACACATTGAAAGAGAGACAGGGAACAGCAAGTTTAGAAAATACTGAGCAGAAGTCAATGCAGCGATTGGAGTGGATTGTGCAATATTTCCATTTTTTGTTGCTTTTCGCGGTGGGTGGATCGAGAGAGAATGCAGAGCAGGCGGAGACACGGAATTTTATTAGTGAAATAAAATCAGTACAATCTGATTACAGATTTCTTACTGATGACCGAAATGTGAAGTGGCAGGGAAAGCTAAAACTGGGAAACTACCTCCTCAGAGCCAACACTACATGACCATTTCATGTCGGCACATTCTGCATCTCGTGTGTATGAAATCAATAAATTCGACGCTGATGGCGAGATTTTTCTATTTGACAATCCTCAGTTTCCTTGATGCTCCCTGTCAGCGACAGAACAGCCGAAGGAATGAATAACAATCAGGAAATGCTGGGAACCCTCATCCAGTCAGAACAGAATATATGGAAAAACAATTAAACAGTCTTTTCCCAGAACTGTTCTCAGACAGAACCCTGGCACCAGTGTTAACTGGCTTCTCTTTCCATACAAGCTGTCTGGAGCGTAGTGCTTTTAGAATTATCCGTGTGTGTTTCCCATATGCCACCTCACACACTTTGAAACCGAACACTGACTGATTCCAACAGAGACAGCGCAGTCTGACCCAGCCGCACAGACGGACATGACGCATCCCATAGAATCCATCACCAGAGGAATTCTCCGTCCAGCAGTGAGCTCGGTGCCGCAGTCCCGTGTATGTACCAGTGTCAGATGTAGACATAATAGAATACATTTCACCCGATTCATAAGTATGAAACGACAAATATGGAAACATAGAAACATAGAAAACCTACAGAACAATACAGACACTTCGGCCTTAATGATGTGCCGAACATGTCCTTAGCTTCGACATTACCTCGGCTTACCCATAGCCCTATATTTTTCTAAGCTCCATGGAATTATCCAGGAGTCTCTTAAAAGAGCCCATCGTTTCCGCCTCCAGCACTTCCACAGGCCGCCCATTCCACGCACCACCACTTTCTCTGTTAAATAAAATCAATTTACCCCTGACATTTCGCCTCTACATACTTCCAAGCACCTTCAAACTATGCCCTCTGCTTCCAACCATTCAGCCCTGGGAAAAACCCTCTGACTATCCACACGATCAATGCCTGTAATCACCTTAAACACCTCTATCAGGTCACCTCTCATCCATCGTCGCTACAAGGAGAAAAGACCGAGTTTATTCAATCTTTTCTCATAAGGCATGCGCCCCAATCCAGGCAACTTGCTTGTAAATCTCCTGTGCACACTTTTTATTGTTTCCATGCCCTTCCTGTAATGAGGCGACCAGAACTGAGCACAGTACTCCGAGTGGGGTCTGACCAGGGTCCTATATAGCTACAACATTAAACTGCGCTCTTAATCTCATTCCGAAGATCGATGAAGGCCAATGCACTGTATGCCTTCTTAACCACAGAGTCAATCTGCACAGCAGCTCTGAGTGTCCTATGGACTCGGACCCCAAGATCTATCTGATCCTCAACTCTGCCAAGAGTCTTACAATTAATGTTGTATTCTGTCACCATATTTGACCTACCAAAATGAACTACCTTAAGATATCTGGGTGGAACTGCAATTGCTCCTTCTCAGGCCAGTTTTGCATTTTATCAATGTTCTGCTGTAACCTCCGACAGCCCTCCAGACTATCCACAACACCTCCAACCTTGTGTCATCAGCATATTTACGAACCCATCCTCCATTTCCTCATTCAGGCCATTTATGTAAATCACAAAGAATAGGGGTCCCAGAACAAATCCCTAAGGCACACGACTGGTCACCTACCTTCATGCAGAATATGACCCGATTATAACCTGTCGTTATCTTCTGTGGACAAGCCAGTTCTGATCCACAAAACAATCTTTCCTTGGATCCCCTGCCTCCTTACTTTCTCAATAAGCCTTGCGTGGGGTACCTTATAAACAAAGATTTCATTGCGTTGTACATAACTGCTTCACATTCACTCACAGCACACACGTTTATTAAAAATCCTCGTTTCATGATACAACAACGAACCAAAATGTTACTACCAGTCGATGCATTGATTATTAACAGATACAACAGCTCTTATCCAAGTGCAGACAAACAATTGGTATAATCCCCCTCGGCTGTATAAATTCACTAAATGTTGAACAAGTTAGGTCTTTATTCTTTGGAGCGTAGAAGGTTGAGGGGGGACTTGATAGAGGTATTTAAAATTCTGAGGGGGTCAGTTAGAGTTGAAGTGGATAGGCTTTTTCCATTGAGGGTAGGGGAGATTCATCAAGACGATATGAGTTGAGAGTTAAGAGGCAAAAGTTTAGGGTTGACAAGAGGGGGAAGGTCTTTACTCAGAGAGTGGTAGCTGTGTGGAACGAAGTTCCAGTAGATGTGGTAGAGGCAGGTTCAATTTTGCCATTAAAAATGGGTAGGGATAGGGACAGGAAAGGAATGAAGGGTTATGGGCTGAGTTCAGGTGGGTGGGACGAGGTGAGAGTAAGCGTTCGGCACGGACTAGAAGGGCAGAGATGGCCTGTTTCCGTGCTGTAATTGTAAATATGGTTTTATTTGCAAAGCCAGTGCAGCTGCGACAAGACCAACAACACAACGACACGTACAACATAAATGACAGGAAGGAAGCTGCCTGGTCCGCTGAATTCCATAGGCATTGGCGGAATCGCTAAATTCCCGCAGCGGTTTGATTTTATATGCGGATCCCGGAATCCACAGTTCCTGTGTTTCCAGAGCATTGTGGAAATGCGGGATACACAAGACTCGACATCTGACAGTGGAAACTAGCTACAGAGACAATCGCATCATTGGAATTAAACTTCAATTCCCACCAACGGCAGCTAACACTGTGTCTTACCGGCAATTCCAAAGGCTGAAATCAAAGGGTAGTAAACTTCTCGTATCCGCCAGATGACTGGATACACCATTGCAGTGAGAGGCTGTGACACCTGTTGCTTCTGGATTCACAGCTGCGGCAGACACTCTGAGCTGATGCTTACACAGCACCCATATTTATACACAGGATCAGTCTCCAGATACACGTTTGTACCCTTGACTAGCGTTCTTGTTTTCAGTCACATGAACAAACATTTAATTCAGTCAGGTTGCATTAAACACTGGACCAGATGTAAGCATTGTTCGATTAAAGACAAACACATTAAACTATTGGGCACTCCTCAGCAGTGATTCAGCAGGTGTCAATATTGCAGGAACTCGAATGACAAGCTGAGCTTCGTCACGGAGCCGACATATTTACAGATTTCACGTTTTTTTGGTTGATTATTCATCTGTAACCGGAGTTCACCGACACCGACAGACCCCCAGCTTCTGTCCCTACGGTTTCCTTTGTGTACTGTCCTTCAATTCCCGTCAGGCAGTCTTTCTCTCTCTCTCTCACACACACACACGCACACAGACACACGAACGCACGCACGCACACACACACACACACACACACACACACACACACACACACACAGAGTGAGAGAGAAAGAGCAGCACAATAGGAATAGCGATGCAACTGACAGAACAGTGTCGGGATGGCAATTGTCAAGTAACCCTAATGGTGATGTACATAAACGAGGACAATCTGCGGAATCTGGAAGTTCAAGGCAGCACAAACAAAGTGTTGGAAAATCTCTGCTGAGCTCCTACAACATTTTGTATGGTGCTGCAGTTGTAGACTTTTATGAACATCTTAAATCTTCTAGAGGTCAAACAGAACTTGAGAAAAAATATTGCAATCTGCAAAGGAATGGGGAGACCCGTTAAATAATAATAAAAAATAGTATTCTGTCTAGAGTAGGTGGAGGATATCTGGAAGCGAACGAGAAAAAGAGAAGCATCACGTGCAACGTCAGATATGAAAGCGAACGAGAGGCAGAGTGTGTCAGGAGGACACATAGATAGACACATAGACAGACAAGTAGGCAGACAGACAACCCCAGAAAGATGAGTGGGTGTCTAATGTTGCTCCTGTATGTCCTAGTCTGGCACAGTAGATGAATGCCGGGTTCATTCCCTCCCTGTCCCTCTCCTGTACGATGTGAGAATGCTCCATTCTGTACCTGTCAGTCTCTGTTACAGTGTGAGAGTGTGGAGTTTATTCCCTATCTGTCATTATCTTTTATAGTTTGAGAATGTGATGTTTGTTCTGTATCTTTCAGTCTCAGATACTCTGTGAGAGTGTCGGTTTCATTCTGTAACTGTCAGTCTCTGCTACAGTGTGAGAGTGTGGGTTTCATTCTGTATCTCTCTGTCTCTTCTACATTGTGGGAGTGTGGGTTTTATTCTGTATCTGTCAATCTCTGCTACAGTGTGACTGTGTGGCTTTCATTCTGTATCTCTCTGTCTCTTCTGCAGTGTGAGAGTGTGGTGTTCGTTCTGTATCTCTCCTATAGTGTGAGAGTGTCGGTTGCATTCTGTACGTGTCAGTCTCTGCTACAGTGTGAGAGTGTGGGTTTCATTCTGTACGTGTCAGTCTCTGCTACAGTGTGAGAGTGTGGGTTTCATTCTGTATCTGTCAGTCTCTTCTACAGTATGACTGTGTGGGTTTCATTCTGTATCTCTCTGTCTCTTCTACAGTGTGAGAGTGTGGTGTTCGTTCTGTACGTGTCAGTCTCTGCTACAGTGTGAGAGTGTGGGTTTCATTCTGTATCTGTCAGTCTCTTCTACAGTATGACTGTGTGGCTTTCATTCTGTATCTGTCAGTCTCTTCTACAGTATGACTGTGTGGCTTTCATTCTGTATCTCTCTGTCTCTTCTGCAGTGTGAGAGTGTGGTGTTCGTTCTGTACGTGTCAGTCTCTGCTACAGCGTGAGAGTATGGGTTTCATTCTGTATCTCTCCTATAGTGTGAGAGTGTCGGTTGCATTCTGTACGTGTCAGTCTCTGCTACAGTGTGAGAGTGTCGGTTGCATTCTGTACGTGTCAGTCTCTGCTACAGCGTGAGAGTATGGGTTTCATTCTGTATCTCTCCTATAGTGTGAGAGTGTCGGTTGCATTCTGTACGTGTCAGTCTCTGCTACAGTGTGAGAGTGTCGGTTGCATTCTGTACGTGTCAGTCTCTGCTACAGTGTGAGAGTGTGGGTTTCATTCTGTACGTGTCAGTCTCTGCTACAGTGTGAGAGTGTGGGTTTCATTCTGTATCTGTCAGTCTCTTCTACAGTATGACTGTGTGGGTTTCATTCTGTAACTGTCAGTCTCTGCTACAGTGTGAGAGTGTGGGTTTCATTCTGTATCTGTCAGTCTCTTCTACAGTATGACTGTGTGGCTTTCATTCTGTATCTGTCAGTCTCTTCTACAGTATGACTGTGTGGCTTTCATTCTGTATCTCTCTGTCTCTTCTGCAGTGTGAGAGTGTGGTGTTCGTTCTGTACGTGTCAGTCTCTGCTACAGCGTGAGAGTATGGGTTTCATTCTGTATCTCTCCTATAGTGTGAGAGTGTCGGTTGCATTCTGTACGTGTCAGTCTCTGCTACAGTGTGAGAGTGTCGGTTGCATTCTGTACGTGTCAGTCTCTGCTACAGTGTGAGAGTGTGGGTTTCATTCTGTACGTGTCAGTCTCTGCTACAGTGTGAGAGTGTGGGTTTCATTCTGTATCTGTCAGTCTCTTCTACAGTATGACTGTGTGGGTTTCATTCTGTATCTCTCTGTCTCTTCTACAGTGTGAGAGTGTGGTGTTCGTTCTGTACGTGTCAGTCTCTGGTACAGTGTGAGTGTTTGGGGTTCATTGCGTATCTTTCCGTCTCTGATATAATGTGAGAGTGAAGGGAAAATATTTATTTATTTTTGCTTTTGTCCCATAAATCTGACATTAAATCATCGTGTACAATTAGCTGTATTTTTTATTCAAACTTCATTTTGCACAAATATATCAAGCTACCTCCAGATGACACCTCCAAATTCATTATACACACTTTCAGCCGAACGATAGTAGTTATGTTGGAATAGTACTGCAAAAGTCTTTCAGGCGGAAATAGGACAACCGGCTGACAATGTCAATGTTCACATCTTGTTATTAATATATATATATATAATTGCATTAATTTCAGTAGTTCTTGGGACATGTGCTGGGAGTCACTGAAAAAAGTTTCGCGTACGGTTCTGTACTGTTCAATGACGTAATTGTGGTCTCAGCAGTTCAAACTATAACGGAATACAGAATGAAGTATAACTGCGGTAGAGAACTGTAGATGATAAGGTGCAACATCAAAAGTAGGCCGATTGCGAAGCCAATAGTACATCATGTAATACTAATTCTTTATTAGTGTAAGACATGTTGTAAATAAGCCCCGTAATACGTTTTTTCAGGGTGATGTCGTATTCACTCCTGTATCTTTGCTACTTTTCCCCCGGAAATGTCGATAAAAGCGTAGTTTTCAGTATTTTCAGTCAGCTGTTCGCAGATGTTTGGCAAGTAAAGGGCCAAACGTTTCCAGAAGGCATATCGGGATATGGAGTTTGGGTTCTTATGAATTCATGCCTGACATTGAAGGCAGAAGTGCGCTTGCACCTCACATCCTCCTAATGTTAATGTTACTCTGTCTGTATGTCCCTTTGGCGTAATAGCCGGACTGCGCACAATGCTTCATGTTTATGCAGGGTAGTGTTTCTATAGATCCCGCAGAGCTACCTGCTCTGGCATTCAGTATCGTCAACCAACAGAATCAGATCTCCATTCGTCTGCTAAATTTCCTACTTCCTTCAGAGATTTGTCCATGTGCTTTCCTGGATCCCGCTGGTCCACCATTTCATTTCACATTCCACCATATGATATGGATCTCCTGGCCTTACGTAGGCATTTTGTCTGCTCTTGTGCATTGTAATGTACCCTCCAGATTTAAAGGGGAAAGTTTCTTTTACATCTATCTGTGATCCTATAGAGCATAGAACATAGAATAGTGCAGCACATAACGAGCCCTTCGGCCCACAATGTTGTGCCGACCTTCAATCCCTGCCTCCCCTATAAACCGCCACCTTAAAGTCCTCCATATACCTGCCTAGTAGTCTCTTAAACTTCACTAGTGCATCTCTCTCCACCACTGACTCAGGCAGTGCATTCCACGCACCAACCAATCTCTAAAAGTCCTTCCTCTGATATCCCACTTTTACTTTGCACCCCCTACCTTAAAGTCATGTCCTCTTGTACTGAGCAGTGGTGCTCTGGGGAAGAGGCGCTGGCTGTCCACTCTGTCTATTCCTCTTAATACCTTGTACACCTCTATCATGTCTCCTCTCATCCGCCATCTCTGTAAAGTGTAAAGCCCTAGCTCCATTAATATGTGATCATAATGCATACTCTCTAAACCAGGCAGCATCCTGTTAAATCTCCTCTGTACCCTTCATGACTTTTTAAATTTCAAACATCAAACATACCCTCCTCCCCTCCAAGAAAAACAAATTCTCACAGGGCGAATAATTCTCGAATATTAGTTCATATCCTTTCAGAATATTAATTCAGAACGATCACCGTTTGAAGAGAATGTAATTCAGCCTCAGCCCATTACCCTGTACAGACAGTGTTTGCAAGATGGCTGAACTTTGTCATAGCGCATTGCGAGTAGGCAGAAGCTGCGAGCTCCGGTGAAGGTAGGTCAAAGGACGCTGCGATCAGAAAAGCAGCGAGCTGTTGTAAGTTGTACATACAGTGTTGGAGATCTAAACATATCTTTCCAATGTAACATAATCCCACAGGACTCTCCACAACAAAATTACTGTTCCTACAGGTTTGACCAGAAATGAGGTATGATTTTAGTTCCAGGGAGAGCTCCTTTCGACACATGGGGTGGAATGGCAGAACAAACAACTGTGAGTGAAATCGCATTCCCAGTACACCAGTCCCATCCAGCAAGAGTGGAGCAATTCACCTGGTCCCGGAGTCGGTCAGAGTTGGTCCGGGAATCAGGCACCGGCTCTTGCTGCTCCACATCCAAGAGCAAAGGATTCTTTCTAACCATGAACAGGGACTCAGACTCAAAAGGACATAACTGCCACCGATATGGCACTGACACCGAACACGGTAATTTCGCTATCACCCATCGCCTCTTTCCTCCTTCTGTCACCTATGCACTCAAGGGACGGTACCCAGCTGACAATGAACGTGCCATCCAGGTCGCGTTGGGTCAATGGAAGGAAGGCAGTGTAGTCGCCTTTTACTCCTAGTATACAAAATTTGGCCTGTGACCTGCTGTCCGAGACGTCCGATGTTAGACCACAGCAGATTTTAAGTCAGATTCTCAGACAACAGCCCGAGTGAGATGACACTATCGATTACTTTTGTATGTACCCAACTCTACGAATTTATTTAAGTTCAAAATATGACTAAAAATTATTGGTGGTTTTCCTATGGCTAATCCCTTCAGGAACAAGTATACCGATTTTGATACAACAGGGTGGGGTTGATGACCCATCAGGGCTCAGCATCAGCCGTAGCAATGGATCCGGCTCTGAGGCGCTGTAGATTAGGGTAAGGTCAGACAGTACTATATTGATATGCTACTCGATAGTTAGGAGGACAGCCATGAGACTCTATGACAGCAAATGAATAAGGTAAGCAAACACGAGGAAATCAGAAGATGCTGGAAATTCATAAAACAACGCACACAAAGTGCTGGTTGAACACAGCAGGCCAGGCAGCATCTACAGGAGAAGCACTGTCGACGTTTCTGGCCGAGACTCTTCGTCAGGACTAACCGAAAGGAAAGATAGTAAGAGATTTGAAAGTAGCACACAAGGTTGGTATGATGCTTCCGGGACGCAAGGTTCCAGGATACATCGGAGAGGATTAAGGATATTTTCAAGATGAAGGCGGAACAGTCAGTGTTTGTGAAGTGTGTTGGTATGAATGGCACAGGCAAAATGAGGAAGACCTTCACGCAGTGAGTATATAGAGTTAGGAATGTGACTGAACAGAACGACCTCCAAACGTACTTATCTCCGGATTACTTCTGCTGAATCGAGCTGGCGCAGGTAGGAATGGTATGAATGTGTTTCTGAGGGACAATAGTGCAGGCTGCCGGGTTTTAACTCCTTGGGCTATTGGAATGTTTTTTCGGGGAATCGGTGATCCGTACAAGAGGGACGGACTGCATCGGAACTGGAGGGGAACTGATGGTAAACACAAAGTACACTGCAGATGCTGAGGTTAAGTCAACACGTACAAACACGCTGGATGAACTCAGCAGGTTCTTATCCCTGCAAGCGTAAATGCAACACCAGTCCCGACATCTTCTCTCTGACCACCATTCAGGGCCCCAAACAGTCCTTCCAACTGAGCCAACTCTTTACATGTGAGTCTGCTGGGGTCATCTATTGAATCCGGTGCTCCTGGTGCGGCCTCCTCTACATCGGCGACATCCGCCGCAGATTGGGGGACCGCTTCGTCGAGCACCACCTCTCCGTCCGCCACAACAGACAGGATCTCCCGGTTGCCACCTACTTCAACTCTGCTTCACATTCCAATTCGGATATGTTCATACATGGCATCCTCTACTGCCATGATGAGGTTGAACTCAAGTTGGAGGAGCAACACCTCATATACCGTCTGGGTAGTCTCCAGCCCCTTATTATGAACATCAAATTATTTAACTTCCGGTAATTCCCTGCCTCTCCATTGCCCCATTCAACCCACTCTGCCTCCTCTTCCAGCAGTCTATCACCTCTCTCATGATTCTGCCTACTTCTACCACCCATCGTGATTTCCCTTACATTCCTTCTTCACCTCTCCAGCCGCCACCCCCCCCCCCGCCCCCCGCACACCTTGATCTTTCCTCTGATTAGTTTTTTAGCTGGCACCTCCTAGCCTTCTCCTTCCCAACCTCCCCCCACCTTCTTTATAGGGCCCCTGCCTCCTACCTTTTCAGTCCGGACGAAAGGTCTCGGCCTGAAATAGTAACGGCTGGTTTCAACGGATGCTGCCCGACCTGCTGAGTTCATCCAGTGTGTTTGTCCGGGGAACTAATACCCTGGCCGGAAGGTTAGATAGTGCTTGTCGAGTGTTTAAACTAATTTTCCCGTGGGCTAGGAACCAGAGCACCAGATCGAAAAATGAAGAAAGGCGGAGGCAAAATTCAATTAAGATATTTGATGGTTTGAAATGTGCATTCAAATGTGATGAAAATATTACAAAGCCCAGATTCATAGAGGGAATAGAATGGAAGATGACAGTAACAGGTTTTCATAAGATTAGAAGACGCAGAGGTGGAGGGAAAAGAACGTGGAGTTGTACTTATAATCATGGATAAGTTTACGGTGCCTTAAATTTACCTACGGACTTGGCCTCTACACTTGTCTCTCATATTCTCGACTCTCTGGATAAAGAAAAAAAAACCTCCTTTCGTCCTCTGTAAAAGTTCGCCCCTCAATTTTGAGGCTGCCCCCTTTAGTTCTGGACACATCACCACTAGAAATATCCTTGGCACATCCACTTTATCCGCGGCTGTACAGGGCATTTTCTGTCCAGCTGCTGTAAAGGACTGTCTCGTCAAAACATGCTGCCAACAGTTATAAAGATCTCTGCCCTTCGAGTCCAGTGCTAGATCTTGCCGAGGTCTCTGCAATTGGGACATGATGTTAGTTGTAGGAAAGATCTCTACTCTAACATTACGATGCGCTGTCGTAAAAATCTGTATCCTTACAGTATGTTGTCAATTGTTGTAAACATGTGTACCTTGCAGTGCGGGGCCAGCTGTTATAAAGATCTGTGGCCTTACAGAATGGTGCCGACTATTGCAGAGATGTCTGTCTTCGGTCTGGTGCCAGCACTTTTAGAGGTGTGTATCCTTCCCATACCGTGCATGGTGTTGCAAAGGCTTGTGCCATGCTGATGATGTTTTTTTTTGTTTGTTTTATCACAGTTACAGTGAAAAACTAGGATTGTCCAGATATGAGTCTTCAGTGTTATGTTTTGAAAAAAATCTCCTCTTGTATTGGAGTCTTGTACTGGTCTGTGCCCTTACTGGCCGGTGCATCCTCTGGCAGCTGGGTATGCTTGGATTACAGTGTAAGTGACTTTATAGAGGTGAACCCTTATGACATGAACTGATCTTGTAGGCTCAGATAGATTACAATTCTCCTGGACATCGGAGTAAGTGTTTGATGTTATTAGTAGCCATGGGATCACTGTGGATAGGTAGATTATACAACCTATCAAACCCATAGTAGCTCCTGCTGCAACATTTCTACCGTCCCTTACCCCACTTTCTTCCGACAGCTCGACAGGTTTATTTTAATAAACAACGTTCCCAGTTCCTCTTCGTGCATGCTGATTGCTTGTTCCCCCCAACCCTGCAGGCTCTGTGCTCCGGTTGAGAACCACAGTCACAGACCCCACTGGGCCTCAATTCATTGGCCAATAAACTGTGAACAGTACGGCACAGGAACAGCCCCCTCTGCGCACTGTCTGTGTGCTGACCATGATGACAATTTACATTGCATGTTTGCCTTGGATGTGGACTGAATCCCTCAGCGGATTTGCACACCGTAATGCACAACACCATCACCTCCTCAGTATCTGTATGTCTGAAAATATCACCATATCACCTCCCTGACCTCGCTTTCCTCCACGGCATTCTCCTTAGTGAACTCCAATGAATGCAAGTGAATAATTTTTTACATCACATGCTAACTCTGGCAGCAGGCACAGACTCACTCTTTGTTCTTGAGTGGTCCTGTGCTCTCCGAGTATACTTACTTGTTGAACTTATCCAGAGGGAATAGTGGCAGAATTGTTTTTGAGTGAACACCAGAATGAGCGATTTAAATTGCCAACCTTAACCCCTCATGTCCCGTCAAGCACCCTGCAACTCCTGAACTACTCGAACTCGTGCTTCAGACTTCACAGGAGTTCAACCGCACTCAGTGCATAACTCTACCTAATACTAATGCTATTGGACAACTTCATTCCACTCAGGCTGGACGTACAATATTTCCTTCTTCATCCTTAAAACATAGTTTGACCTGCTTCCCACCCTCACCCCCGGTATGACCGAGTATGTCGTAAGCTGGTTTGTTTCGCAAGCACCTCCCTCTCCATGGACAATGCATTAAAAAATGTGAAACGTGTACATTGCGCCCCACCACACGAAGACCAATGCTATTCTAACCTGTGTACAGCAATATAATTTGTCACCCGCCGCGCTGGAAGGCATGAAGCCTATCATAAAAGCACTTTGGGATCATGAAGTGCTGCTACCAATCTGCAGTCCCTGTAGATCTCCTGTTTTACCAATTCCGAAACCAAGTTGTGATCATGAGTGACTTGTTTTTTTTACAATACTTAAGGGCTACTAACAAATATATCTATACCTTCCATCGTAGCCGATACTAACGTCATTCACTCCAGTATTCCTGTCACATCTGAATGTTATTCTGTTGTAGAACTTGTTCCGGTTTATTACATAAGGATAGTCAGTAATTGTTTATTTTTGCTTACAGTGACAGTGGACAGTGTACTTAGACCAGGCTGTATTATGGGTAAACTGTGAGCCTCTCGGTTTATACCGCCGCAGTCATACTAGATTTATGCACCATCCGGTTTCCAGGGTAAGTAGAATTTTACACAGTTTGATTATCTGCTTGTTGCCTCTCCCATCCTAGTCAATTATGAAAACAAAATGCATTGTTGCTTTGTTGAGAAACCTGGCCTAAAAGTGGACACAGGGTAACTCTCGATAAACTGCAGGCCACTCCACAGTATTTAGAAGACATGCTTTCTCAAGGAACTGAGCAACTTGCAAAAGAACAAATTCCAGCTTTTATTAATGAACCCCCCCCCCTCCCCCGCACCCGTACTGAAATGCTTTACGTTTTTGGAACGGTCGATTACTGTAGACATTGGATTTCTGAATATCGAATGATGGAGGCTCCTCTTCAACAAGCCTCTTTACCGATCATGTCTGCCGAAAGACAGTGGAGTCGGGAAATGAACACAGCCTGTGATGCTCTTAACACCTCTTTGTCAACAGCCCCTGCTTTGGGCATATCCGACTATCCAGCTCATTTCTAATTATTTGTGAATGAATAACTAGGGTTTGCTCGGGGCATTTTAACACAACGACATGGGAGCCTCAGCCTACCCATTGGACATTATTCTGTAAAATTACACCATTTGGAAGAGGCAAGTCTGGTCACCGACACAGCAGTTACGGTAGAAAAGTCCAATCCTATTGCATTGGATCACCTTGATGAAGGGTCGAGGCCCGAAAAGTCACTTCTAGATAGATGCTGCATGGCATGTTGAGTTCCTCCAGGATCTTCTGTGTATTACTTTGATTTCCAGCACCTGCAGATTCTTCTTGTTTGTGATTGGACCCAGACAGCAGTCAGCATCAGGAGGATATGGGATGAATTCACACAACAAAATTAACCGCAGGTCTTTACCATCTCTAGACTGTGATTGTCTTGTGATTTAATCTTGCCGGACAGTTACATTGTAGTCGGTAAGCCACTCAAACTGAAAGAGATATACCGGTGTTGTATAACGTTGATCAGTTGCAGGACGGGGTATCAGTTAGATGGAAATGGAAATACAACAGAATGAGGAATGTTCCGTTAGAATGTGGTACCGCATCATTTAATGTAAATCTGTAAAGCAACTTTTCCCCGTGGCATTGGAATTTTATTACAGTTCAGTGTACGTTTATTATTGGTGTAAATATATTCACTACATAACTGCAATGAGATTTATTTTATTCAGTACGGACCGGACGAGTGGACAGAGAGAAACAGAGAAGAGATGGAGAAGAAAGAAAACGGGATGTCACGAGGCCTTGGTACGTGAACGGATATAAAGTCGGAAATACGCAGGGACAAATAGGGAGCAGTCCGGAGATGGAGCCGGAGTTGAAAAAGAAAACAAAAACTCATATGACCCCGCTGTGTTGCAGTCCGATCATGTCTCCCTCACCATGAAATGCACCAATCTAAACTAGTGTACCGGCGAGGGAGCGGAAATAAGTGGGGGAGGTTATGGTGGAATCGAGGGCTTCGGGAGAGAGATTGGGAATAAAACACCGTGAGCCTCACGAAATGGAAGAATGAGGAACAGCAGGGAGGGTGGAGGTTAGAGAAACGGGAGCGGCTACATCCTGACCGGACAAATCAGGAGTAAAATGCTGCGAACATCACTAAATGGAAGAATGAGGAACAGCGGGGAAGGTGGAGGGTAGAGAAACGGGAGCGGATCCATCCTGACCGGACAAATCAGGAGTAAAACGCTGCGAACTTCACTAAATGGAAAAATGAGATGCAACGAAGAGAATGGGAAAAAAAATCTGAGAGGGAACTTGCTGAAGCGTTCCTCAACGTTCCCGAGTTTGACAGAAATATAGTCGAGCGAGCTTCAGATACTTAAGAGGAATCTGATAAAGTCCAAATTTTACCTGTACATCGTAGACAGCGAGTGTCAAGTATTACCATTAAATACATGCGTATTTCAGAGCGCTCGTTGTTCGCCGTTGTTCTACATATCGGCAAGCCGATAACGTATGGAGGGAACATGGTGTTTGATTTATGTCCACTGTAGAATCAAACTGGTCGCCCTATGATTTAGCATAATTAATTAACAATTTCAGCGGGTATTTCACCGCGTTCTTCAGCTCCTCTCTGAACTTGCTCTGATTCACGGCGTAAATACCTGTTGGTGCAGGAGCTGAGGATCCACGGCCGAGTAGCGAGGGATTTTTGTAATCGACTGGTACATATCAATTACCACCCGTGTTAACCACAGAAATATAAAACTCCCGGTTATACTCAACAGTAAAACGACCGATTTCCTTCGGCTTTCCGTCTCTGGGTCCCTGTCATTCTTTCCGTTGCTGCGACCCCGGAGTCCCATCCAGACTTTATTGGCGAAAAAAATCCGTCTAACAGTCAGAACATTGAACGACAAAATCAGAAACAACGGGGGAACAGGCATGAAAATGCGATAAATCATCACAAATGCGCCCCACGAGTGGGACGCAGAAAAGCTCTTTTTGGTCAAACAGCCATTGAAAACTCCATTAATTATCATCGTAGGCACGGATTTAAAGTAGAAAGGGATACTTTCTAAACAGCACAGAACACTCACTGTCCCGATAACCCCATCCGCCGTTCGTTTGGTGCATTATTTTGTTTTCACCATTTCACAACAAATGGCCACAAATCTGTGACAGGTGAATGCGACTGTCAGCCAAACAGAGACCCCGGTGCTGGCTTCAAGCATGCAAGAAACGACCCTGCAAACGGGAGTCATACGGAAGACAGAAAATCTGAAGTATATCATAACAGTCCACTTCAGTAGAGGTTCAGAGATAACGACCATGAGATCAGCCGCTGCCATTCCCAGTAGATAGCGAGTGATACATCTGGAGAGACCGCACTTTCCACGGAACAGGATAACAATCGCCACCAGGTTAACTGCAAGAGAGAGGGGAGGAAGTAATGAAATTACTGACGAGTTCAGGAAATTGAGCAGCAATGTGATATACTCAGATTAGACCTTGCCACGAGATTTGTAAATTTGTTAAATCTGGGTAAAATTATCAAAACCCGTGAGAGCAGAGCTGCTTAAAGGCTTCCTCGGCCGCAGTGAAGGATGGGCATTAAATAACCGCATCACTGCTCCGGAGGAGCACAGGAACAAAATGAATTCCTCATCTGCAGTTCCATCTGCTCACATTTTTAAAATAAATGAACCTTTCGCGTTGTTCCATTATCCAGTCACACAATTCACACGAAATTTCTATGGACAGAACCACAGAAGGACGGCTGGTCCTCACAGATGCAGTACAGCCCTTGTTCTTTTGTGCAGATATTTCAATTCACCATTATTCCATGACATCGGGGCAGCGGAGAGGATTTCAAACAAAGGCATACAATATGGAGGGCTGACTGCTACGAAAGATGCAGTAGTTCCCACAGATGAAGTAGAGCCAGTGTCCTCCTGTGCAGACATTTCTGATCGATCTGCATTGTTCCATGACATCGAGGCAGCGGAAAGGATTTCAAACAAAAGCAGCATCTCGGCTACAATATGGAGCGCTGACTGCTACGAAAGTAATGGGATTCATATTGTCAGCGCCTTCCGCCCATGACTGAAATGCGGGGACTGGGCAGGTGGCTGTGGAAACAAGTAGCGAGAGAAACACTTCGGGACATCGGAATTAACTCTCAGTTTCTGCGGTTTACAGGGGTGACAGCGGCTTACCGGGAATTCCAACGGCTGAAATAACCGGGTAGTAAATGTCTTCTATCCGCCAGATTACTGGATATCCCATCTGTGACCCAGTGAAAACTATTGCTCTTATTCCCACAGCTCGGCAAGACACTCTGGCTGGCGTACTGTAACAGGTTCTGATTTATACAGGAAATCCATCTCCAGTGACAGGGTCCCACATCTGACCATTGTTATCGAACAAACAGATTACATCACCGGCAGAGTCTCAGGTACAAATAATGTGGAAATGTAACAGGAACACGTCACTTTCAATTGGCATTACCTCAGTCAGATCCCTCTGTTTAATTCGACCAAAATGTGTAAATAAGACCAGTAAGTGAGCAATTAGAGGCTTCATTTACAGCTTGGCACAGTACTATTGACAGCGGTCACGACTGTTTCCATTTTCCAAACTGACACTTTCACTATGGTTCTCGAGCCACACACATTGCGGAATCGATGCTTCCAGAATTTTCAGCAATTTTCACTGTCCACCTGCTGTTTCATCTACAGAGAGTTCCGGTTTCCCCTCAGTGTGCTCTGGATCCAGAAACACATGAAAACCCTCACGGTCGCCTCCTGCAGATCTTCAGTTAATATCATTCACATTTTCTTTTTCATTCAGCAGCTCTACTTTGGACGCTCAGGCACGAAACCCACCCCATCCCGTCACACTATGTGCCATCAGACATAAAACATAGGCGCTGTCTACAGAGACCCTCTCTCCAGATCTACATCAGACCTGGAGGACAACGATGTTTAAGTCATTTTGATCAGCTTCCCCAGTACAATAACTATTCCCGATACCTGCATGTTCAGAGCTGACCACGGATCCCACCATCACATCAACTATGTTCCCCAAATCTGTAGGATCTGAGCGCGCGCGCGCGCATGTGTGTGTGTGTGTGTGTGCGTGTGTGTGAGTGTATTTGTGTGTGGATATGTGTATTTGTGTGGAGGTGTGTTTGGTCTTGTGTGTGTGAGAGAGAAAGAGAATCTTATAGTAATCAGTATCAGGCTGATGAATGCTTCCTCTCTCTCTCTCTCTCTCTCTCTCTCTCTCTCTCTCTCTCTCTCTCTCTCTCTCTCTCTCTCTCTCTCTCTCTCTCTCTCTCTCTCACACACACACACACACACAAATGCAATTTACATGAAATGCAGCATTAGTGTCAGAGAACGACTGTTGTGCAGAAACAGTCAACAAACTGGAGACATTCATCAGATAATACGAGAGTGGGAGTGAGAGTGTGGGAGTGTGTGGTTCATTCTGTATTTGTTTCATTCTCCACCTGCCTGTCGCCGGTAGAGTGTGAAGAGGGGCGGTTCATTCTGTACCCACCAGACCCCTGTGCAAGGTGAGTATGTGGGGAGGGGGTGTTCAGTTTTTTTAGATATCATTTCCTGATACAGACTGAGAGTGAGGGGTTCTTCAGTTCTCACACCCTGGTTACGAGTGACAGTGTGTATTTCATTTTATTCATTTATTTTTTGCTACAATATGAGAGTGTGGATTCCAGTCTGTATCTGTCAGTCTCTGTCACAGTGTGAGAGTGTGGGTTTCTTTCTCTATCTGTCATTCTCTGCTCCAATGTCAGAGTGTGGGGTTCATTTTGTATCTGTCAGTCTCTGTCACAGTGTGGGCGTGTGGGATTCATTCTGTATTTGTCAGTCTCTGTCACAGTGTGAGAGTGTGGGTTTCATTCTGTATTTGTCAGTCTCTGCTACAGTGTGGGAGTGTGTGGTTCATTCTGTATTTGTCAGTCTCTGTCACAGTGTGGGAGTGTGGGGTTCATTCTGTATCTGTCAGTCTCTGTCACAGTGTGAGAGTGTGGGTTTCACTCTGTATCTGTCAGTCTCTGTCAGTGTGAGAGTGTGGGTTTCACTCTGTATCTGTCAGTCTCTGTCACAGTGTGGGAGTGTGGGGTTCATTCTGTATCTGTCAGTCTCTGTCACAGTGTGGGAGTGTGGGGTTCATTCTGTATCCAATAAAATAAAACTCACAAAGGCAGCACGTTTCATGTTCCAGCAGCATTTATGTGAATACTTTTCTCTCAACAACACCGAATTGCTACCTTTGCCGTGTATCTCAGTCTCTTCTGTTTGCTGATTCTTTCATTCTTTTCTCAATGTGCCCCAGGGTGTGAGTGTATTCGAGTAATGCCCCAATGATAAGTAACATAATGTTCATTTCAATTTTCTGATGACAGCTTCATACTGCCCTGTATCGCCTCATCCGTGTTCGCTGATTAAATAACAACAGTCTTGCTCTGTGTGGTTCTGAGAGAGTTTGTGATTAGGAATGTGAGGGAAGTTCACGTGTCACATTTGATGGATGTGTCACTCCGGCAACAAACCCACCCCACCCCGTCGAACAATGTGCCCCCGGAGATAAAACAGACCCTCTGTGTACACTGACACTCGATCCAGTTCTCCAGCAGCCCTTGCGACATGAATACTTGCTTCATTTAGATCAGCATCCCGCGTGTGATATGTGTTGTTTGATACTTTGAAGTCCATGCTTTGACGGTTCCCTCCATCTCTTAGTCTATCTTCCCCACATCGGTAGTATCGGTCTGTGTATCCGTGTGCGTGTTAAAGTGGGTGTGTGTGTGTGTTTGTGTGTGTGTGTGTGTATAGAGGCATCTCTCTCGCTCTCTCTCTCTCTCTCTCTCTCTCTCTCTCTCTCTCTCTCTCTCTCTCCCCTCCTCCCTCTCTCTCTCCCTCTCTCTCTCTCTCTCTCGTCTCTCTCTCTCTCTCTCTCTCTCTCTCTCTCTCTCTCTCTCTCTCTCTCTCTCTCTCTCTCTCTCTCTCTCTCTCTCTCTCTCTCTCTCTAAGCAGGTAACTGTATTACATTATTCAACTTCAACGACGGCCCTGTTCATGCCTTTCTCTTCCATGAATGGACGTGTTGTACAGAGTCTGCATATTGAATAAGCGACAGGAAAAAAATGAAGTCACATTGAAACTGTTGCAGGACCATATTGCAGAAATAAGAGACTTTCATAGCAGAACGAGAGGAATAAAGCAGTGAGTTGGGAGAACAGAGACTAATAGTTCAGTCTGCTGGACAGAAAAGGATTCAGGATGCAGTGGGTTTCGAGCTGAAAATGAAGACAGGATTGAAATGAAATCCACATAAATTGCGGATTAGTGATAGAGATCCACAGCAGGGCCGAGACAGTCAACAAACTGGAGACATTTATTCGAGTGTGCTGTTCAGTCTCTACCAGCTTGCCGCGGGTATTGTGTGAGGACAAGTGGTTCAGTTTGTACTCAACAGCCTCTGTACACTAAGAGAGTGCAGGATTCTGTCTGTGCATATCAGTGGTACAGGCAGAGTGTGGGGATTTGAAGGTGTCACTCTCAGGTTCGGTGTTAGTGTATGCATTTATTTATGTACATACCAGTCTCTGCTACAGTGTGAAAGTGTGTTGTCACCGTCTTGTGAGTCTCTGATTCAGTGTGCGCGGGTGTATTTTGCTCATTCTTATCCGGTGTTCCTCTGATCTCGTAAACACACTTAAATTATGTTCTCTACTCCCTGAGCTAATTTTAGAACGAGAGTCTTCTGCAGTTGGTTTCAATTAAAATTGTGACGTGCATCGTGAGCTTGTGAATGATGACATTTGCATGGAGCAGCACATTCAACGTCACAGAGTTAATTAGCAACAAGTGCATTCGACCTGACATAGTTCTGCATGCTAATTGTGTCACGGTCCAGTCCGGTCCGTGCTAATTGTGTCATGGTCCGGTCCGTTGGCTCCTCATTTCAGTTAATTTCCTTTTCCCCGTATTACATCGGTCTCTTTGATTAACGCACCTGATTCTCATTCGAAACGGCAGGATAAAACTCCGGCTTACATCTACTCGGCTCCTGGACCGTCACCTCAGTCAGTGCGACAATGCACGTGCCGGGCCGCCGAGAATAGTGGAATCTAAGTGGCTTCGAGAATTCCGTCGTTTTCGTATCCAACTGAGTTTTGCCGGCTGTTTGCTGCTACTCGGAGTCAAGATACGAATTACCTGTCGTTTTCGTGTCCAGATAAGAACTGCCGGATCTTTACCACCACTCTGAGCCAAGATTGCCTGCCGTTGTTTGGTTTTGTCGTCTCGTGTCCAGCTGAGGATTCCAGGCCGTTTGCCGCCACTCCGAGCCAAGATACGAATCATCTGTCGTCTGGTTTTGTCTGTGTCCAAATTCGAGTCCCGACTCTGTGTCCAAGTTCGAGTCCAGGGCCCGTGTCTAGGTCCAAGTTCAGGCTCCGTGTCCATGTGCAAGTCGAAGCTCCATGACGAAGCTCCGGGTCCAGCTTCCTCTGGTTTCTTGTCCAAATTCACGTCCACTTAAGTATTTAATCGACGCTCTGCGTTCTTCCTTGCAACCATTAATAAACACGCGTCTGTTAATGGGATCTCCATGCCCGTGTCCTGCACTTGTGTCCGCTTCCAGTCGTTGATTGGATCAGACCGGGCCAGCCAAACATGGACCCAGCGGACACAGTCACTCTCTTACAAGCTGTTGCTAACCAGAGTCCCCTTCTCCCAGACCACATGCCGCCCGCCAACCACACGGGTCGTCGGTAATCCGGCCAAGCCTGTTGAGTCGCTGGACGCTCCCATTGAAGGGCGGGGTACTGTCACGGTCCGGTCCTTTGATTCCTCATTTCGTTTAAATTCCTTTTCCCCAGTATTACACCGGACTCATTAAGGCACCTGATTCTCATTCAATCCTGCAGCATAAAACCCCGGAATACATCGACTCGGTTGCTAACAGTCACCTCAGCCAACGCGGCAATGTATGTTTCCGGCAGCCGAGAATAGCGGACTCTAAGTTGCTCAGGGAATTCTATCGCTTTCGTATCCAGCTGAGTTTTGACGGCCGTTTGTCTCTCCTCCGAGTCAAGATATGAATCATCTGTCGTTGGTTAGTTTTGTCGGTGTCCAAGTCCGAGTCCAAGCTCCGTGTCCTGGGCCCGTGTCTGGATTCAGGACCAGGCTCTGTGTCTGAGTCCAAGCTCAGACTCCGTGTCTGTGTCCAGGTCCAACCTCAATGCCCAAGCTCCGAGTCCAGGTTCCTCCGGTTTGTTGTTCAAAGTTCACGTCCACGTAAGCATTCTATCATAGTTCTGCGGTCTTCCTTGCAACCATCAATAAACACACGTCTGTTAATGGGACCTCCGTGCCCGTGTCCTGCAGTTGGGTTCAATTCCAGCCGTTCATTGCAACAAACCGTTGCTAAAGCACTTAGACCCAATGATCAGCAACTGATCAGTAAACTTCTGTAGTTTGGCGACACAACTTCTGAAATGTTGAATTAAAATAATCAAAATAAATATTTTTAATAATTTGAATAAATTACAGTATAATTAAATTCACAATTGGATCGAAACAAGACGCAGAGAGGTTTGTGTTTCATGTTCTTTCAATATTTATATGAATATATTTCCCTCAGCAATTTTAAATTGCTGCCTTCACCGTGTATCTCTGTTCTCTTATGTTTCCGATTCTGTCACATATATTTCAATGGGCACCAGACCATGTATTGATTTGAGTGATGACCCACTCATGAATCATAAAATATTCATTTCGACTTCCTAATGACAGATTCCGACTGATCTGTGATAGGACAGTTGTTAAACTACTTCAGTTTTAAAATTGTTACTAATTTTTTCTGTCCAACACTGAGAGGGATTGAGATTAAGAAATGCAAGGGAAACTCAAGTTTCACATTTGGAGCAAACCAAAGATCCACGTTGCAGCACGCGGCTGATTGCTGAACTCCGGAGAATTCGACGTCACGGCCACGTCACAGCGCAGCCCGGAATATTCCTCTCGTCGTGGACATGGTGGGTGGAAGAGCTTGTTCCTGTGTTGCAAGCATCGTGTCCTACATTACATTACACCAAACAGTGCATAAGAACGAGATGAATGGAGGAGAATGGAGGGCAGACGATTAATAGACACATATTGCAATGTGTACACATAACCTGGACAAGCTTTGATCATGGAACACTAAAGCACAGGAACAAGCCTTTGACTCACTACTTCTGCTTTGAACACGATACCGAATGAGACTGAACTGATGACTGTACATGACCCATCTCCCTTCATTCAATGTATGCTCATGCTTTGACTGAATCTCGAGATAATATCTCAACAGACGTCAAACCATTACCATCGTTCCCCTTGTTTAAGTAAACATTTGAGAATGCAAGAAGAAAACACAGATAGATAAAAAAGGTGGAGGTTCACTTAAAGACATCCCCGGGAAGGAGCAGGAGGGCTGGTGAATTAGCCAAACTAGAATCAAGTTGGGTGGTGAAATGGAATACAGATATAGAGGTAGGGATTACAGAGAAGTAAGCAAACGGTACACATATATGCTGAATAATGACACAGCAACTGCACTAGGAGTTAACAAAATAATGTTCGAAGAGAATTCTGAATACTTTGGGAAATATCAAGGGATATAGGCACTGAATTGAATTATACTTGATAGTGGAAAATTCGAGGTGCGGAATTCTGAAAGAAAACAAACGATGTGTTAACACCGGGACATTTGTAGACATCAAGGGTCAGATAGAACTATGGAACAATTGAAGAAACTGTGTTGGTGGCCAGAACTGCGAGGAGATATACATTATTGTAAGAATTGTTTATTATGTATCCAGTGAAAGCCCAGATAAATCGGGTAGAAAAGCAGTTTTAAGACACGACGTGTAGAAGGACCATGTGTTAACTTGCAGGTTAATTCTGTTGGATCTTGACCTCCATCTTTTGCAGAACTGAAAAATATTTTCGAGATAGTGGATGCGTTCACCAAGTGGATACAGGCTTTCCCAATTAGACAATGAAAACTTCTGACGTTACAGACAGGATTTTGTTGGATAGAGTTTTTTTTTACCCGCTGTGTATTGCAATGCTCTCCAGGATCAGTCATGGTCTCTGCTGCACCCACATGTGAAACTCTCTGGGGTAAAAACACATGTTGGTATCCCTTACTGACCACAGTACAATGCAATTGCTGAACGGATAAAAACAAAAACTCATTAAAGACAATGTTATCTAAAATGAAATGGTTCGAGTCCCTGTTTAGGCTAGATTTATCACCGACCGAGTATAATGGCATCGGAAAGGACAAATGCAAGAAGCAATTAATTGACAGTATGCCGCCCATAACATGTGACGGAAGAAACAGCAGAACGAAAGCTTGTTTCGAGGTGCGAACAAAACTGCGGGACTCGGAATTAGGACAGAAGGTTATGATCTCATTATATCAGCCCAGCCAGCTTACACATTTGCGATCTGAAGGGACATACGACGTTGCTGACAGAGCCAGTCCATTAGTATATCAAATCCAGACCGCTCCATATAAGTTGGGTTTTATCTTATTAACAGACTCAAATTCCTTGAAGATAGTTAATGTAGTCTAGTAGCTGAGTTCCAGAATGCTTGTTGTCAATGGGATGCTCTGCATCGAGATGAGAGGATCCTCTTCGTTTCAGGTAATTGACGGTGATGTGGATACAAGGCGTTAAAGTTAGCTATAGTAGGACCATTCACACGTCAGAATGTTTGGTATCAAGGGATATTTGGCTGGTGGATTCAGGGCTGACGCCTCCAGAAGGTAATGGATAGTTGCGTATTGAGTGTTTTCTCCCTGGATGTCGCTGACCAATGGAGTACTGCGGATCTCTGTTCTGAGACCCAAGGCTTTTTGTGTATTTATGAATCATTTGGATAATGAAGTGGAAGTGTGGCTTATTGTATTTGCCGTGATGTGAAGGCTGGTGCAATTCTGGAGAGCAGAGACGGTTGCCATCGATTTCCAACAGGACAGTGACAGTCCGCAGAGCAGCGCTGGGAAGTTACAGGTGGAGTTAAACACGGAAAGGTACGAAGAGATTCACTTTGGAATCTTTCACTGGCAGGGGCCAGCTTCGTGCCAAACAGCCCAGATTGTCCTTCAAGCTGTCAACAGCACTCGCTAATTTTCCGAATACACGCTCCGTTTTTTTTTTCTCACAAGTCTCTGGAATATCGCTGTGAATCTTTTAATGTCTTTGGAGGTACATAAGTGCAGTGTATTTTATCGAAATATATGTCAGCTGTCACTGTGACTTACATCATTCAAAACGCCCGGAATGGCTGGAAGGAACGAAAGAAGAGATGAACGAATGTTTCTCTTTAATAAAGAAGTGTTGTCTATTCCCTAGCCAGGACAAACTCCTTCCTTCAATTTCAGAAGCGAATGTGCTTCGTCAAATCTTACAAAATAAATCGTCTTCATGATGAATGCCTACTTTAAAAGCAACACAGATAAAAAAAAATGTCCTAATTAAATAGCTGAAGCCAGGTATCATTGAAAATAACATGAAAAAACGGAAATTATATATTGTTCGAAAGTAAATAGATTGCAGTATCCCTTGAGGAGCCAAATTCATGATGCGGCGAGAGAGTGAGTATAAATAGTTTAACGTAAGAGTTTGTGTAGTTCGTTGTCACTAATGTCCCTGACGTGATAGCCACGCTGATTCCCTCAGTGGAATTGCTCTCACCTCAATAAAAGTCTGCGAAACCGATCACCAGTCCATCTGAGCAGCTGAAACGCTCCGTACAACTGAACGCTGCTTCTGACGGAATATGGAATATCCGGCGATTTACTACATCGCGGGCATTTTCTATCCCACACTGGTAGCGGTCGGTTTCCCCGTGAAGATGCCGGAGCTGGTTACTTTATGTATGATGCCGTCGTTACTGCGCTGCGGTATCCGCACTGTTACGAAGCACAGATGCTACCTTCGGCTGAAACGTGTTTCCTGAATTGAGGATTCCAGCACCTGATTGTTTCATTTTCATTATCTTACTTTGATCGAAGTGATTTTTATTTGTTAATTACGTTCGTGCTGATATTGAAATTGCTTCATAATTTCACCTGGCTAGGCTTTCTGAACTGACGCTGGTCTCTGCTTTTCTAGGTCCGAGTTTCTCTCTCTGTAGACTCTTCGACCGTATAACAACGTGGCAGATTATTTAAATGAAGGACCGGTCTATTTTCGACACGTAGGTCTGTTCTTACATAAGTCAGGCTAATATCTGTTTTGTATCTTTTGATTCCACTTTGTCACCGCTGCAAACAATCCCGTCAGTATTTCAACTTTAATAATTTAAATGATGTTTACTGGGAAGATCGCCCCTTTCACCCGGTACGTGAGTCTGGAACAGATTCTTTGCTCTGAACTGTGAGAAGGTCGCCAATGCACTGACATTCACAAGCGACATTTCCCTGCAGCCGGAGTGCAGTGACGGAGACCGCACACTCTGGACTCCCGCCATCCACTTCCGAACAGACCATATCCATGCGGGCATTCAGAGAGTTGCTGATGACAATATTTCTATTTTGCTTTCCAATTTCTTGAGGTTAATTTGTGGCGATGGTGATCCTATCTCGGGGAAAATGCGGACTCTCCAAATGCATCACCCGCTACCTGGTTGCAATGGCCTCAGCGAATCTGATGGTGGTTTTCGTTGTTGCTCTAGTGGAACAGACAACAATACCTATATTTAATCTAGGTTCCTGCTCATCACTCCTGTATGCTCTCTGCCACTTGTATTTAGAGTTGTGGGCGAGGCTTCAGCCAAGCGCTACAGAAAGGAGGGGCAGAGAAGGGAACAGTCCAGCCTTAGGGTAACAGCAAAGATGGTCTGACTTACTCCACAAAGGAGAGGATGGGATACTGATGAGACGCACTAGCCCCTGAACTCGAACCCAGGGTCATTTATATTCCCAGCCGCAGGCTGAGCATCAGGTTCCTATGATTATGACCAACTGAAACAAGAGGCAGCCGAAAGACCCGGAGTGCAGAGTGTGGACTCCGTGGACCAGACCATGGACCGGACCGTGAACCGGTACACGGATTTCACGCGGACCATGACACCCTCATGTTTAGTAGAAAATGCAGCCATTGCTACTCTGACATCCTTCCTGCAAATGTTCCCTTCCAGTCAACGTTCAGCCAGTTCCCCTACAATGCCATTGTAATTTTCTTTATTTCACTGAAATACCGATACATTAGCTGTTATTTTTCCCTCTTAGATTTCAATGTGAACTTGATTATATTGTGCTCACCATTCTCTGAGGTTTCCCTAACCTTAGGGTCTCTTATCACATCCGGATCATTGCACAACACCTAATTCAGCACAGCGATACACTAGTGGGATCAACAACAAACTGTTCTAAAAAGCCATCCCTTAGTCATTCTACAAATTCACTCTCCTGAGATTGAGTACTGACCTGCTTTTCCGAATCCACAATGCTCATGGCATTGTCGTTCGGACACGATAGATTGGATATCTTCGATAGTACCCTCCAAAATACCATCGACTTTCAGCCATGGACCTATGTGTCCCACAACGTCATAAAGCTCCCATCGGTGCCGATCGTGCTTGAACCGGATCTTCACCTTCACATCTGTCTGCGGATATTGTGATTCACACAGAGCCTCGAGGTGGGGAGGATTTTGAATGTTTTTCTGGGACTCAGTCGTTAAATATTCTATTTTTAATGTCCGCAAGATAGCCTCGAAACAATCCCGTAACCTCTCCAGTACCATCAAATACCTGCTCTCTATTGTACTTAACGCTGGAGTTCAGATTCTGTAAGAATGCAGCACGGAGGCATATGGCCAGGTGATCATATTCCCGAAATGTGGTCTAGGGTTCGGATGGTGGGCGCTCCTGATCTTAGTATGTTGGATCCTCTGCTGCTGCAGGTGATTCGTCCACCATTACAGGACGGAAAAGTCCTCAATCACGCCTCATGGAAATCGACTAAGTGTTGAAAGTCTCCATTGTAGGGTGTTTCGTTTGTAAATTGTCGCAGTCAATACCTCGGGGGGTTTGCTTAACATCTGCTTTAGTCAATATGTAAATTGAGGTCAGAGTCACGGAGGGGAACTCCCTCGGTAAGTAGAACGGACGGCAGTTATTCATTAGATGTGCCAGGCATGGAGATCAAGAGAATGACAAACTGCTCTGTCCGAACACAACGAAGGACTTCTTACCCGAACCAGAGTTTGTGTACTCTACTGTTCTCCAATTAGTGTTTCCATGCCAACAAGATACTGGGTAGAGGCAGCTTTCCTTCCCTCCGTGCCAGTGTGGGTTGGAGTCGTTTCCTCCTTCCTCTCTACTGGCATTTCTAAGAGATTGATCCACTCAGATCATCAGCAGATTGTGGAAATCTGATCAGAGATCCTGGAGTGAGGAGTACAATGGCTTTGCCATTACACGTCCGTGTGTGTAAACATTGTCGATTCTATTCCTATTGTGTGTCTGGTGTCGGGCTGTTCAAAGTTTGGATACAACATTTAGTATAAGAAACGAACATCTTAAAGGAGAAATGAATTTTGCAGCAACCCCCTTGAAGTGTGGAAAAATATTGCAATAAATGTAATATCTCCGAAGGACCAAAACCATTGCATTGTGACATAATATGCAAACATAGACCGGGGTATTTATTCACTGATCTGTAGCTGATCTGTTGTTGACAACGTAGTGACACTAATTAGCTCAGCGTACTACCACTTTGCTGCATATAAATTCATTTAATGACTCAACAGTACACAGTTTCTTGGCCGATTGACTGATCTCTACTTGACGTTGAAAATGAGATATCCCGCTATTTACTACATAATGAGCGTTTACTATCCCGTACTTGCAGCAGTTAGTATTCTTGGTGAGTTACTAGATTAGTGTCCTTTCTGCGCCCGCTCAACTGTTCAACTGTCGCTGTTATGCCTAACACGTGTTCTGACTGGCCTGGTTGGTGTTTACAGATCGCTCGAGATTCAGCCATATCTTAAGTTTTGCAAACTGGAGACTATCCACCGTACCGCTGTGCAGATGTGGGGCTCTGGCGGACTGAGTTTCAACTCTTTGATTCCAAGCTGACGTAGCGCAGCATAGGACCTGCGGAAATTGAAACATTCATTAATTTACCGAGTAATATGGAGCAAATAATGAGCACTTTCCACACACAGATGACATTTTCTTCTTTTACTTACAGTAAATATAATGGCGATTATGAACCTTTCTCGAGGAAAGTGTGGACTCTCGAAATGTATCACAGGTTACTTGGTGGGAATGGCAACAGCGGATCTCCTGGCAGTTATCGTTACAGCTATCATGGAACAGTCTAATATAATTTATAGCTGCGCTGATTTCCTGTTCTTTACACCGATCTGCGCTCTGATACTTCTGCTCAGTATTGCCGCCATGGATTGTTCTGTTTGGCTGACAGTCGGTTTCACATTCGATCGTTTTGTTGCAATACGTTGTTAAAAGCTACGTGGAAGATACTGCACGGAGAGAACCGCAACTGCTGTTATAGCGACTGTTGTTGTGGTTAGCCGTGCAAGGTGCATCCCGTTTTACTTTATAGTGGAGCCAGAGGTCATAATAAACAACGTTACATGGGACTGCATCTTCACGTCAGAATATTTAACGTCACCGGTCTGGAAAGGCTACGAACAATTTGACTGTATCTTCACATTATTATTAGCAATCTGTTTAATTCTATTGTTTAAGGTTTTAACAGTCAAACACATTGCTTTGGCAAACAGGGGCCGTTGAGGACTCCGGAACAGTGCGAATGAGAATGATCCAGAATTGAAGAACCAAAGAAAGTCCATGATTCTCTTGTTTGCTTTATCAGGCAATTTCATATATCTGGTTTCCCTACGTCATGCACTCCATGGACTGGCAAGTGAAGAATTATTCGTAGAAAGAAAAATATTTGAATACCCCAGTATATATCTTGCAGCAAGTTGGATTCCTGATGCAGTTCCTTAGAACCTGAACCAACACGTGTATCGACACACGTACACAGAGAAAATTTCGAGAGGAACTCAGAAATGAATTGAAATATCTGTTGACACTAAATGGACGGTGCTGGAGGTAAAGTGCTCCTTATGTTTGGACTTTTGTTGAAGTGTATTAGCCTTGATTATTTTATATTACCTATTCATTTTGTCAGGTGTTTAATACTCATAAGCCTTATATTGTTTTAATAGGAAAGTCTAACAGAACTAAATGCTGGTGGACATACACTTTTGGTTGAGCAGCAGTACTGCAGAGCTCCATTGAAAGTCATTTATTAAGGAATGTTGTATGAGTATGAACATATTAAACTCATGGAAAGCACATGCCAGAGTAAGGAACATCGAAAGCTTATGATTTCAATTGAACATTTGAAATATATATTTCTGCTTAACTGTGCAGAGGTTGGGGGGGGGGGGGTTCGGGAGGCTGAAACAGAAGGGTATTATAAAATATAACGCTGTACAAATACTTTATATATC
Organism: Hypanus sabinus; assembly: GCF_030144855.1. Taxonomy (NCBI): domain Eukaryota; kingdom Metazoa; phylum Chordata; class Chondrichthyes; order Myliobatiformes; family Dasyatidae; genus Hypanus; species Hypanus sabinus. Next base: position 2,042,938 of record NC_082723.1, read on the forward strand.
CAACCCGTAACTAGACATGGCTTGTTTTAAGTATTCCTTTATAAATAGTGAGGGATATCCAAGTGTAATACTTAGTGCTACTGGCTTGTCTTTGTCGAGGGGGAAACCCATCCACCCGCCAATACGCGTCTCCCGTTTGCGTAGATACTGTGTAAAGCACACATCTACAAACCTGCACATACAGTATCAGACAGCACATAATGTATGTTTTACAGATTATACTTTATAAATCTTACTGGAGCTAGGTAATTAACAGTGATACAATATACAAGGAAAGAAGAGGGAGCCAAAAAATCGTTGGAGCTCAATTATCGAAGCCTTCATTCCACCGTTCGATCTCCGACCTCCACGGCCTGCCGCCTGGGACCAACCTCAGTGGTTGACCAGAGCTCGTCCAGCACATCCTACCTCTTCGGTTCTCCTCCCGAAAAACCCGCACACTCACTCCAGGTTCCCACACATACAGAGGGAAAAACTTTGCTTCCACTGGCTAGTTCCTCTGTTATCAATAATTCTTTTCTTTCTTTTTCAATCTTTTTATTAAGTTTCATATATATATATAAAGAAAAACATAACATAATAATGAATAGGTTATGAATACAATAGACTTGAAATTACATTGATAATAAGATAATAATATCCTATTAAAACATCAACAGAAAAAAGTACATTAATCAATCAAGTCTGTATAACTACATATGAAAAAAAAAACAAAAAATAATCATCAAAAAAGAAAAAAAGAATTAAAAATAAGTAAAAGAAAATGTATATTGATAAAAAAAGCACTAAACTAAACTAACATGGGCAATAGTAACAGTTTATAAGTATGTGATAGTGTCAAAAAAACTCCGGAACTCCATACCTGAACAAGAATAAGCAGAAGGAAGGTCTGGAAAAGGTCAGATTAACTCATATGAAAATGTCGAATAAACGGTCCCCAAGTTTCTTCAAATTTGACTGATGAGTCAAACATAGTGCTTCTGATTTTTTCTAAACTTAGATATGAAATAGTTTGGGAAAGCCACTGAGACGTGGTAGGAGGATTCACTTCTTTCCAGTTTTGTAATATAGACCTTCTGGCCATTAATGTTGCAAAAGCAATCACTCGTCTGATTGAAGGAGAAAACTGAATACCATCCTCATTTGGTATAACAAAAATTGCAGTAATGAAATGAATTTGTAAATCAATATTCCAAATAGAAGAAATGGTAACAAATATGTCCTTCCAATAGTTATGTAAAGTGGGACATGACCAAAACATGTGGGTCAATGAAGCCACTTCTAGATGACACCTGTCACATTGAGGGTTAATATAAGAGTAAAATCGAGCAAGCTTATCTTTAGACATATAAGCTCTATGTACAATTTTAAATTGTATTAAAGCATGTTTAGCACATATAGAAGAGGAATTAACCATTTGTAAATTTTTTCCCATTTATCAGTTGAAATATTATATCGAAGTTCTTTTTCCCATTCTTGTTTAATTCTATCTGATATTTCTGGTTGTATCTTCATAATCATATTATAAATACAAGCTACTAATCCCTTCTGACAAGGGTTTAAGGTAAAAATCAAATCTGTGAAATCAACTGAAGTTGAACTGGGAAAAGATGGTAGAACTTCATGTAAGAAATTTCTGATTTGTAGATATGTGAAAAAATTAGATTTAGGTAGTTTAAATTTGTTGGAAAGTTGGTCAAAGGACATCAAAGTATCTTAAAAAAAAAATGATCACGAAAACATTTTATACCTTTCCTTTTCCATATGCTAAATGCTTGATCTGTCCAGGAAGGTTTGAAAAAAAATAAGTAAGATAGGGCTATCAAGAACAACGTTTTTCAGAGTAAAAAAATTACGAAATTGAAACCAAATTCGTAATGTATGTTTGATAACAGGATTAGATATCTGTTTATTGAATTTAACTAAATCAGCAGGAAGAAAAGAACCAAGAACAGAGAATAGAGAATATCCCTTTACCTCGTTACATTCCAAATTTGCCCACTGCGGACGCAGTGGCGAATCCAAATCTAATTTCCAATACATTAAGCTACGAATATTATTTGCCCAATAATAAAATCTAAAGTTAGGTAAAGCTAAACCACCATCTTTTTTAGATTTTTGTAATTGTTTTTTACTTAACCTGGGGTTTTTATTTTGCCACACAAATGAGGAAATTTTTGAATCAATGTTGTCGAAAAAAGATTTGGGAATAAAAATTGGTAAGGCTTGAAATAAGTGTAAGAATTTCGGTAAAATCATCATTGTAATAGCATTAATACGACCAATTAATGATAAGAGTAAGGGAGACCATCTTGTAGTAAGTTGTTGAATTTGATGAAGCATAGGTATAAAATTCAGTCTAAATAAATCTTTATATTTCTTGGTAATTTTTATACCTAAATAGGTAAAGTCATCAGTAACAACTTTAAATGGTATCCTGTCATTCAATAAAGTTTGTGCGTTTAATGGAAATAATTCACTCTTATCCAAGTTTAGTTTATAACCAGAAAAGCTGCCAAATTTAGCCAACAAGAATAAAATAGCGGGAATAGACCTGTCAGGATCAGAAATATATAACAGCAAATCATCAGCATAAAGTGATAATTTGTATAACTTTTCATTACGGGTAATACCAAAAAATATTAGGAGATTCACGAATAGCAATGGCTAAAGGTTCTAATGCGATATTAAATAATAAAGTACTTGAGGGACAACCTTGTCTCGTACCACGAGATAATTGAAAAAAAAGAGGATCTATAATTATTTTTAAGAACAGAAGCAACAGGTTTATAATATATTAATTTAATCCATGATATGAAGTTGGGTCTAAAATTAAAATTTCTCAATGTCCATTCAACTCTATCAAAAGCTTTTTCAGCATCTAACGAGATAACACATTCTGGGATTGTGGGTGATGAAGTATAAATTATATTAATCAATTTTCTAACATTAAAAAAGGAATACCGATTCCTAATGAAACCAGTTTGATCTACTGAAATAATCTGTGATAGTACCTTTTCTAATCTAATGGCTAAAATTTTTGTAAGAATCTTAGAATCTACATTTAATAATGATATAGGCCGATAAGATGCACATAAAGTAGGATTTTTATCTTTTTTTAAGAATTGGAGAGATAGTAGCTTCATAAAAAGATTGAGGTAATCTCTTCCTAGCAAACGCATCATTAAAGATTTCACATAACCAAGGGGAAAGCAAAGAAGAAAAAGTTTTAAAAAATTCTACAATATAACCATCAGGGCCAGGAGCTTTCCCAGAATTCATTGATGAGATAGCCTCTCCTGTTTCGGGCATAGAGATAGGAGCATCTAACAAGCTACGATCTTCATCTATCAGTTTAGGAATATTCAAATTGTTAAAAAAATTATCCATCATGGACCATCAAATTCTGATTGATATAAAGATTTATAAAAATCTTGAAAAGTATTATTGATTTCTTTATGATCAATAGTTAAATTACCGTCTTGTTTACGAATTTTAATAATTTGTCGCTTCGTCGAAATAGCTTTTAATTGATTAGCTAACAGTTTACCAGTTCGGTCACTGTGAATATAGAATTGAGCCCTGGTCCTAATTAATTGATTTTCAATTGAAGAAGATAATAGTAAACTATGTTCCATTTGAAGCTCAACTCTCTTCTTATAAAGTTCTTTGGTAGGAGTCACGGAATAAATCTTATCAATTTCCTTAATTTTATCCACTAATAAAGCAATATCTAAATATCTTTGTTTTCTTTTACCAACGGAATATGAGATAATTTGTCCACGGATAAAAGCCTTAAAAGAATCCCAAAGTATTCTTCTGTCGATTTCTTCAGTATAGTTTGTTGAGAAAAACAAGTCAATTTGCTGTTTTATGTAGGTGATAAATTCTGGGTCTTGAAGCAAAGTAGCGTTAAGTCTCCAAGATCTAATATTATTGGAAAAGTCTGAAATCCTAATAGATAACTTCAAAGGTGCATGATCCGAAATAGTAATCGAATCATATTTACAATCAATAACATCCGTTAATAACCGATGATCAATAAGAAAATAGTCAATTCTAGAATAGCTATGATATACATGTGAAAAAAAAATGAAAATTCTTTATCTTTAGGGTTCAAAAACCGCCATATTTCAGTGATTTCCGAATCAACCATAAAAGAATTAATAAGTAAGGCTGATCTATTCGGAAGAGTACGGATAGGTTTAGATCTATCCATCGAAGGATTCAAACAACAATTAAAATCTCCACCCATTATCAACATATATTCATTTAGATTAGGAAGGGAAGTAAATAAACATTTAAAAAATTCACGGCAGTCAATGTTTGGAGCATAAATATTAACTAGAACAACTTTTCGACTATAAAGTGAACCAGTTATCAACAAAAATCTGCCCTGTGGATCAGAAAAAATTTCATGATGTGTAAACGAAATTGAGGGGTCTATAAAAATAGACACACCCCTAATTTTGGCGGTACAATTCGAGTGAAATTGTTGATCCTTCCAGAACCTAAATAAACGCTGATTATCCTCCCTCCTAATATGGGTCTCCTGTGCAAAAATAATATTAGCGTTCAATCTATGGAATACTTTAAATATTCTTTTACGCTTAATCGGATGATTTAAACCATTAGTATTCCAAGAAATAAAGTTAATAGATTTATCCATCATGCCAATATTTGTTGTGTATATCGTAAAAGGTTACAAAGACACATAACCCATAATTCAGGAAGAAGGAAAATTGATTCAGGAGCAACCGGAGAACATGACACCTCAACAACATTAATAATTTAAAGTCGGCCCATAGACTAAAAGCAAAAAAATAAAAATCACAAGCGTGAATAAAGATCCCTCCCCCCCTCCCCCCACCCTTTGAAAGAAAGCCAAGCGGCAGGCGCATAATCTAATACTAACATTACCCCCATTTCAAGATGGCAGCTCCATAAAAAGATTTTAAAAAACTATGTAACACCCAGATTTAAATATAGGGTTGCAAAAAAAAAAAAATATATATATATATATCAGTCAGAATGAAAAAACTAATACAATAAAACAAACAATCATTAATAAAAAAGTATAAACATTAAAATTTAAAAGTGTAATATACCTTTAAAAAAAATTCCATATTCAAATACAAGAAAGATGACGTTTCATAAGCAAAGGCTTATGGGAAGAAGAAACGACATTTTGAAAAGCCATATTACAAAATACAAATGTAAGTTCAGCAACCTAATAAAAGAAATTTAATTTAAAAAAAGTTATCAAAGACACTACAATATATAAAAAAAACAGATCAAAAAATCCAAAACATTCGTCCCATTACTAAGTACAGGCAAACAAATAAATGCTTATAGAAAACAAAGTCTTACGGGACAAAGAAACGACATCTTGAAAAAAAAGTAAATCATTATTACAAAATATAAACGTTTATATCCAAAACAGAAAAAAGAATAAAAAAAGGATATTATAAAAATTAAAAAGAGCATCTATAAACAACGGTGATAGTAAAAAAAAAAACAGACCCGTAGATCAGGATAAGAAGTTGTACCCCAGCTTCATAGGTTAAAACTTAAAATGAAATGGCATCCGCTCTCCGAAAAATCTTCAACGTAACACATAGTTCAGGTTGCACTAGAAGATCGATATTCTTCAACAAATTTCTTCGCTTCTTCCGGAGTGTTAAAAAATTGCTGACTGTTGTCGTTCAGCGTAATTCTAAGCTTCGCTGGATACATTAAAGGTTGTTTAAGTTTAGGGGGTGGAGTTTCAAGATGGCGACGTAAACATCTGCCTTTTAGGCGCTCTTTATTTTTTCAACTATAATCACCCTTTAATCAAATCTTTTCGAATTTAATCATATGAGTTGATACTTTCGATTAACTTTTTTTTTCCTAAAACTATATTTGATCTAATTCTGTCAAACTTAAAATGGCTACAAGTAAGAAATCGTCTAAGGAGCCTTTATCTATCGACGCAATTTCTAATCTTCTGGACGTTAAACTGGATGCTAAACTTGGAAGTTTGGAAAACAAGCTGGAAAGTAAAATCGAAAGTAAAGCAACTAGTTTGGAAAGTAAACTGGCAAGTTTGGAAAACAAGCTCACCACGAAAATGTCTGAACTTGAAGGAGTGGTTAAATCGCTTGATAATAAGCTTCAATCGCAGGCATCGGATATTCAGCGGCATGAAGATAAGTTTACAACTCTTGAAAAATTAATTTGTGGAAAAAGTACGTACAATTAAAGCGCTGGACAAAAAGATACAATCGACTGTTAAAACAGTAGCTCAGTATAAGTTTAAAATTACTGATCTCGAAAACCGATCTCGCAGACAGAATCATCGGGTTTCCCGAAAAAGTTGAGTCCGGTGATTTAACAGAATTTTTCTCTAAATTACTGTGGGAAATTTTCGGTGGTGAAGGTTTGCAAGCTAAACCTGTTATCGACCGCGCTCACAGAGTTGCGATGTTTTCGGCTATGAGTGTTAAACCACGAGCGGTGATTGTTCGCCTTCATTATCCTCGGGAGAAAGAGCTTTTAATTCGATTAGCTCGTAAAAAAGGTATGATTTCTCACAATAAGAACACATTTCGAATTGTTGAAGATTATTCGTTCGAAGTAATGAGAGCGAGAATCGCTTTTAAACCAGTGATGGCAGAGATTCACTCGATTGTTATCAATAATTATAACCCAAACATTTCAACTAAACAGAACATTACCTCATCGGTTACCTACAAAGAAGTCATTTCATTATAGTGCCACAGAGAAGCCATTTTATATATGCAGTTAACATTAATAATCTGAGAACTATGCAGGTGCAACATGCTGCAATGTTTCACTGCTGAGGTAATGGTTTCTCTGTAGCAGCAATGTTTAGGTTAAGAGTAGAGATAACAGAGAGTAGGCGTGCAGGGCTATCCAATGACAGAAATGTTCTTTCTTGTGAGTCTGGAAGAGAGAATTTTGTGCTCTTTTGATGCGGAGAGATGAGAAAATGTGAATGGAGAGAGTGGGCCCTCTTTCCTTTTTTTTTATTTACTTCACCTAACCATATAGTTAAAGTAAGAATTATAAACGTCAGACGTTTAATCACATATTGTGTACTGTTTAGTTATTTCGGGGTATTTGTTTGTAACATGGGACACATCACACAGCATCAACCTGAATAAGTTAAGTTTGACCGGGCTGGGGGGCTATCACCCCAATATTAAGCTGCCAGCTGAGGCAAGAGTTACATAAGGTTAGATGACTAAGTGAATCGCTTCCCACATTCTCAGCGGGTGTACGGACTCTCCCCCGTGTGAACTCAATGATGCACATTTGGTTGATTTGGCTGAGAGAATCTCTTCCCAATGTCTGAGCAGGAGATCAGCCTCTACCCATTGTGAACTTGCTGGTGTAACTTCAGTTGAGATGAATGAGTGAATTCCTTCCCACAGACTGAGTAGGTGAACGATCATTTCCCTGTGTGGGCTGACTGGTGTTTCTGTAGGCGATGCGACTGTGTGAAACCTTTCCCACAGACTGAGCAGGTGAATGGCCACTCTTCGGTGTGAATTGACTGGTGTCTTAATAGGTGAGATTACTGTGTGAATCCATTCCCACATTGAGCAGGTGAATGGCCTCTCCATAATGTGAACTCGCTGTTGTACCTTCAGTTGGGATGGCAAAATGAATCCCTTCCCACAGTCTGAGCAGGTGAATGGCCTCTCCCCAGTGTGAACTCGCCGATGTATCTTCAGTAGAGATGACTGAGTGAATCCCTTCCCACAATCTGAGCAGGTGAATGGCCCTTTCCCTGTGTGGGCTGACTGGTGCCTCAGTAGGTGAGATGACCGATTGAATCCCTTCCCACAGTCTGAGCAGGTGAACCGCCACTTCCCATTGTGAACTGACTGGTGTCTCTGTAGGGAGGATGATTCAGTGAATCCCCTCCCACCCTCTGAGCAGGTGAATGCCCAAGTCTCGGTGTGTACTGACTGGTGTCTCAGTACGTGGGATGCGCAAGTGAATCCCTTCCCACAAACTGAGCAGGCGAACGGCCTCTCCCCAGTGTGAACTCGCTGATGTACCTTCAGTTGAGATGACTGAGCGAATCCCTTCCCACACACTGAGCACAATGGTCTCTCCCGAGAGTGAACTCGCTGTTGTGCTGGTAGGCTAGCTAACGTTGTGAATCCCTTCCCAGAGTCTGAGCAGGTGAATGGCCTCTCCCCAGTGTGAACTCTCTGATGTACTTTCAGTTTAGATGACTGAGCGAATCCCTTCCTACAGACTGAGCAGGTGAATGGCCACTCTCCAGTGTGAACTGACTGGTGTCTCAGTAGGTGAGATGACTGTGTGAATCCTTTCCCACAGACTGAGCAGGTGAATGGCCACACTCCAGTGTGAACTGACTTACGCCCCAGTAGGAAATATGACGATGTGAATCCCTTCCCACAGTCCGAGCAGGTGAACGGCCGCTCCCCGGTGTGAACTCGCTGGTGAGCCATTAGGTCAGATGATCGAGTGAATCCGTCCCCACAAATTCAGCAGATGACCAGCCGCTGCCCAGTGTGAAATGACTGGTGTGTCCAGAGATGGGACGACCGACTGAATCCCTTCTCACACACAGAACAGTTGAATGACCTTGTCCCAGTGTGAACTTGCTGATTTATCTTCATGAGATGGCCTTGAATCCCCAGTTTGAAAAGGTGAACAGCCTTTCCCCTGTGTAAACTGACAGGTGTGTCCGTCAGTCAGATGATCGAGTGAATCCCTCCCCACAGTCTGAGCAGGAAGGATGATTTATTGAGCCCCTTGCTCCACTTCTTAAATATCTTGACAGAGACAGCAAAACTAGCATCCTGTGTTCAAGATGCCCGTAGACAAATTCCTTGTCATTTTTAACCTGTAAAAAGATTTACAAAATCCATCAATGGGTGAAGAACATTTCAGATGAGATCACTTGAGTTGCCAAGGTGTGATCTGGCATCACACTGTTACAGTGAGGTTCAACACAAGTTGGAGAGAGAAATCATCTTCTAACTGGGCATAGTGCTGGTATCTGGAATGACCATCAAACTCTGATACTCTTCCTGTTTCTAAGAGAATGGGGCATTTCGGCCATCACCAATCTGTAACCTGGCTCAGTTTGACTCTCTCCACTACTATTATTTCCGGTCCCCGCTGAGCTGCATGGGTTCCTGGCCCCACAGTAACTGAAACACTCTCACGCAAATAGCCTTTGTTGACATGCAGCTGAGATTTTCTTTTACCTACTGTCAACTTAAAGTGTCACAGTTTTAAAACCATGTAAACATTTCCTGTCCTGATGAATGATTGGTCAGCACAGCAGTTAAATGAATATTAGTATTATTTCATGTTCTGATCAGAGTCATAGGAAAGTACAACACAGAAAATAGCCCTTGGCCCAGCTAGCTTGTGTGGAACTATGTAAACTGTCTACTCACGTACCCCTACCATCCAGGTACCTACAAAAACTTATTAAATGTTGACATTTAGCTCGCATGCAACAGCTGGGAGTCTGCTCATTCCACGCCTGGATGACCATCCGTCTGAAGAAGTTTCCCTCAGTGTTTGACCTTTCACCCTTAATCCATGGCCTGTGGTTGTAGTACCACCCATCAGTGCAAAAAGCTAGCTTGCCTCTACCTCAACTACAAACGTTTGTATAACCCTCATAATTTTGGTACACCAGAGCTGAAATGGTTGCCACAAGAGGACACAGGTCTAAGGTGCTGGGGAGTGGGTACAGAGGAGATGCCACGGGTAAGTTTTTTACTCAGAGTGGTGAGTGCATGGAATGGACTGCTGGCAATGGAGGTGGAGGCAGATATGATGGGGTCTTTTAAGAGAATTTTGGATAGATACATGGAGCTTAGAAAAATAAAGGGTTGTAGGTAAACCTAGAAATTACTAAGGTAGGGACATGGCCAGCACAAATTTGTTGGCCAATGGGCCTGTATTGTGCAAGAGGTTTTCTATGCTTCTATGTCTCTACCTCCATCAAATCTCCCCTCATTCTTCTACATTCCAAGGTAAAAAAGCCCAGACCTGTTCAATCTCTCCTTCTAACCCAAGCCCTCCAGACCTCACAGCATCCCAGTGAATATTCGCTGAACTCTTTCAACCTCTTTTACATCTTCCTGCATAATGCAAAACTGCACACAATACTCCAAATTAGGACTCACCAATGTCTTGTAGCAAGTCAACATAACGTCCATCTCCTGTACTCAGTATTTTGGTTTACGAAGGCCAATGTTCCAAAATCTTTCTTTCCGTCCCTATCGAACTGTGACACCACTTTCAGAGAAATATAGACCTGTAATCTCAGATCCCTTTCTTCAACAACTCTCCTCAGTGCCCCACCAGTCACTGTCTAAGACCTACCCTAATAGTGCAACACCTCACACTCGTCTCCATTAAATTCCATTTTCCATATCTCAAACTATTTTTCCAGCGGATCCAGATCGCATTGCAAGCCACGACAGTCTTCCTCACTGTCCACTATACCCCCAGTCTGGGTTTCATCCACAAATCTGGTCATCCAGTTAATCACAGTATCATCCAGATTGCTGATATAGATGACAATCAACAACAGATCTAGCACTGATCCCTGAGGGACATCACTAGTTACAGGCTTCCAGTCAGAGAGGCAACTATCTGCTACCACACTCTGGTGATGAAGTTTTAAGGATATTAGGGGACGTAAGAAATGGATTCTAGTTATGGGACCCGGAGCAATAGAGCAGTGAAAGAAGTGCATGGAGTAAAGCTAGATCTAGCATATAGAGAGGCTTTGAGGGAAGAGAAGCAGAATAAAGGGTGTAAAGGTAGTAAGGTAGAAGGGCTATAGTGTGTGTACTTCAATGCAAGATGCATCAGGTGCAAAGGTGATGAACTGAGAGCTTCGATATATACATGGAATTATGATGTAGTGGCCATTACAGAGACTTGGCTGGCACGAGGGCAGGAATGGATTATGAATATTTCTGGATTTCAGTGTTTTAAAAGGGATAGAGAGAGGGGAAGAGGATGAGGGGAGCATTACTGGTCAGGGATACTATTACAGCTGCAGAAAGTGTGGGTAATGTCGCAGGATCCTCTTTTGAGTCAGTATGGGTGGAAGTCAGGAACAGGAAGGGAGCAGTTACTCTATTGGGGGTATTCGATAGGCCCCCTGGTAGCAGCAGAGATACCGAGGAGCAGATTGGGAGGCAGATTTTGGAAAGGTGCAAAAATAACAGGATTGTTATCATGGGTGACTTTAACTTCCCTAATATTGATTGGCACCTGATTAGTTCCAAGGTTTTAGATGGGGCAGAGTTTGTTAAATGTGTCCAGAATGTTGACAGGCCGACTGGGAGGGGAATGCCATACTAGATCTAGTACTAGGTAACAAACCGGGTTAGGTCATAAATCTGTCAGTGGGTGAGCACCTGGGGGATAGTAATCACCGCTCTCTGGCCTTTAGCATTATCATGGAAAAGGATAGACTCAGAAAGGACAGGAAAATTTTTATTTGTGGAAGGACAAATTATGAGGCTATAAGGCTAGAACTGCGGCTGTGAATTGGGATGATGTTTTTGCAGGGAAATGTACTACGGATATGTGATCGATGTTTCAGGATCACTTGCAGAATGTTAGGGATAAATTTGTCCTGGCGAGGACGATAAAGAATGGTAGGGTGAAGGAACCATGGGTGACAAGTGAGGTAGAAAATCGAGTCAGGTGGAAGAAGGCAGCAGACATGAGGTTTAGGAAGCAAGGATCAGATGGGTCTATTGAGGAACATAGGGTAGCAAGAAAGGAGCTTTAGAAGGGGCTGAGAAGACAAAGAAGGGGGCATGAGAAGGCCTTGGTGAGTAGGGTAAGGGAAAACCCCAAGGCGTTCTCCAGTTATAAGTAGAACAAAAGGATGTCAGGAGTGAAGGTAGGTCCGATTAGAGATAAAGGTGGGAAGATGTGCCAGGAGGCTGTGGAAGTGTGCAAAGTCCTCAATGAAAACTTCTCTTCGGTATTCAACAATGAGAGGGAACTTGATGATGGTGAGGACAATATGAGTGAGGTCGATGTTCCGGAGCATGTTGATATTAAGGGAGAGGAGGTGTTGCAGTTGTCAAAATACATTAGGACGGAAAAGTCCCTGGGGCCTGATGGAATATTCCCCAGGCTGCTCCACGAGGCGAGGGAAGAGATTGCTGAGCCTCTCGCTAGGATCTTTATATCTTTGTTGTCGACGGAAACGGTACCGGAGGATTGGAGAGAGGCGAATGTTGTCCCCTTGTTCAAAAAAGTTAGTAGGGATACTCCAGGTAATTATAGACCAGTGAGCCTTATGTCTGTGGTGGGAAAGCTGTTGGAAAAGATTCTTAGAGATAGGATCGATGGGTATTTAGAGAATCATGGTCTTTTCGGGGACAGAGGGCATGGCTTTGTGAAGGGAAGATCGTGTCTAACAAGACTGATAGAGTTCTTTCAGGAGGTGACCAGGCATATAGATGAGGGTATTGCAATGGATGTGATCCACATGGATTTTGATGAGGCATTTGACAAGGTTCCACAAGGTAGGGTTATTCACAAAGTCAGAAGGCATGGGATCCATGGAACATTGGCCAGGTGGATTTTAAATTGACTTGCCTGCAGAAGGCAGAGGGTCATGGTGGAGGGAGGACATTCAGATTGGAGAGTTGTGAATAGTGGTGTCCCACAAGGATCTGTTCTGGGACCTCTACTTTTCGTGATTTATATTAACAACCTGGAGGTGGGGGTAGAAGGGTAGGTTGTCAAGTTTGCAGATGGCAAGTTGTAGATAGTGTAGAGGATTGTCGAAGATTGCAGAGAGACATTGATAGGATGAAGAAGTGGGCTGAGAAGTGGCAGATCGAGTTCAACCCGGAGAACTGTGAGGTGGTACACTTTTGAAGGACAAACTCCAAGCAGTGTACAAAGTACATGGCAGGATATTTGGCAGTGTAGAGGAGCAGAGGGATCTGGGGGTACATGTCCACAGATCCCTGAAAGTTGCCTCACAGGTTGATAGGATAGTTAAGAAAGCTTATGGAATGTCAGCTTTCATAAGTCGAGGGATAGAGTTGAAGAGACGCATTGTAATGCTGCAGCTCTATAAAACACTGGTTAGGCCACACTTGGAGTACTGTGTCCAATTCTGGTCGCCTCACTATAGGAAGGATGTAGAATCATTGGAAAGGGTACAGAGGAGATTTACCAGGATGCTGCCTGGTTTAGAGAGTATGGATTATGATCAGAGATTGAGTTAGGGCTTTACTCTTTGCAGAGAAGGAAGATGGAAGATGGAGAAGGTAAAGAGAAGGAACTGCTTGTGTTATGGTTATTGGTCCGTTGTAATGTGTTGATCTGAGAGGATGGTATGCAAGACAAGATTTTCACTGAACCCCGGTACATGACAATGACAAACGATTCCCCACTTTAACTGTGTGGAAATATTAGACACACTGAGCTTCTACTCTGGAACTTCTGGAGGGAGATTTCACTGAAGTGTACAAATGTTTGAGAAGCCCGGAAAAACAGAAAATGCATCCTTCTTGCATTAATTGGGTTATATACCTTGAAACGTTGACTGCACTTCGGCAATTTGTAACAGTGGAATGGAGACGATAGCAAAAAATGCCCACCGACAATGAGAGGACGTGACACTGGATCTCACTCCCTTGTCTGAACTGAAGGAAGATTAAACTGCACAACCACGAGAAACAAACCCGCAGACTTAAGGTACCACACACATGATGTCAGACCCCGGTGTAGCAAACCGATTCATGACATCAGGCATGTGGAGGGGGAAAGAAGGGGAGGGGATAGGATTGTTGGTTCCGTGGCTCTCTTCCAGGGAAGGTGGGACCTGTACAGAAGGGACCACAGCAAGAGAGGAAGTTTTTAGGAAACTGAAGATCTGGAGTAAGTCACCTGGACCAGACAGTTCTGAATGAGGAGGCCGGAGAGATTGTGGAGGCATTACTAATGATCCTTCAAGAATCACTGAATTCAGGAATGGCTCTGGAAGACTGGAAAATTGCAAATGTCACTCCACTCTTCAAGAAGGGAGAGAGGCAGAAGAAGGGAACTATAAGCCAGTTAGTTTCACAGTGGTTTGAAAGATCTTGGAATCAATTGTTAAGGATTTGAGTTTGTGGTACTTGGAGGCACAAGACAGAATAGGCCAGAGTCAGCATTGTTTCCTCAAGGGAAAATCTTGCCTGATAAATTAGTTGGAATGCTTTGAGAAATAATAAGCAGGGTGGACAAAGGAGAATTGGTTGATGTGTACTTGGATTTTCAGACCTTTGACAAGATGCCACACATGAGGCTCCTTAACAAGCTATGTGTCTATGTTATTTCAGGAAAAAGGAAGATTGGCAAGAGGAAACGAGTGGGAATACAGACAGCCTTTTCTGGCTGGCTACCGGTTTCTACTGGAGTTCCACAGGGGTCTACATTGGGAATGATCCCTTTCATGTTATATGCCAGTGATCTGGTTGATGGAATTGATGGCAATCTAAACACCCCGAGAGTGCAGGTACTCCTTCCTCTAACAGTGAGTGAAACATTCAGATAGCTGATCGGTGCGAGGGATTATATTTGTTGGTCTTTGAAGTTCGTTCAGATTTGGCAGGATGGAAAGTTAATGCAAAGTTCGGCGATGTCACAGTGAAAGAACCGAACAGCCACATCCTTTACGTTGTCCCTCTGACCTCCAGCCACTGGTGGTGCCATGGGGAATGCCTGCATATTACAGCAAAGTGCCGACCCCAGCTGTTGCCGGCAGTTCTCCTGGTTGGATGGCGATGTGGAAGGAGCTGATCTCGGGTTTGTGTAAATCGAAGGTCAGTTGCAATGGGAAAGGGCCAGGACCGAGCCAGACAGCTGGACAGTTTGGGTCGGGAAAGTAGGATCAGTTAGTTCTGGTTCCCCAAGCTGTGAGAGTGGATGTCGGTGACGAGGATCTGTCTACATGTACGGGTGTGGGGTAAATGGTGGGAAAGTTGTGGGGCTACCGACGGGGTGGAGGGAGGTTGGGAATGTGGGTTATCGGACACAGTGTGACCCGAGAGGATGCGTTCTAGGGCAGATTTAGTTGTAAGCAGGGGAGGATCTGGTCCATTGCATCAGACAGCTTTCAGGAAGCAACAAACCTCTTTTTATATTAATCACTGTCTAATCTTGCTGATACCATTGTGTTTGTCACAGAGCCCAGAGTCTGGGAACAGCTCGATGGTAGGAAGCAGATTGTGATGATGAGAGGCTGTTTATTGGAGTCAAGGCCCGTTCCTCCTGGAACTCCCCAGGGTAACACCCATTGCTACTTGCCATCGACGTCAATAATCTTGTGAAGAATGTACAGGGTACGTATAGTGGGTCTGCAGCAAGTAAATTGAAACAATTACTTCATTTTGCAAGATAGTAAATATAAACAGCCCTCTTTTCCTCTCCACACTCAGAACTGACCAAAAGCTACTTCAGAAGATGCAAGCTCTTCAAATGAGCAAACACTCAGGGAATGTGAGTGACTTTAAAGAGCTGGAACACTGACAGTACATTACAGACCTGGAGTGATTGCAACTTGGTCTGACAGACTAAACTGATACATTCATTCTCATCTCAACTATTCCCTACTTTATTTTGTACAGATATGTAATGTCTGAAGGACCAGTGTTTGAGTAAATGAGACTCACCAGACTTGCTCTTGACTGAATCAATGGAAACCCTGAGTCAGAAGAATTTCTCTCCAGTCGGTTCTCTCAGTCCTCGGGCTCGTTCACTTGCTTCATCTTCATCTTCAGTCATGGTTTGCTTCCAATTGTGGGTTTTTCTTCCAATAAATCTCTCACCGCAGGTCTAACATTAACATGAGATATAATGAAGCATGTTAATACAAAAGAGCAAGATATTTCTGCTAACTGAAAATCTAAACAGTGAAGCCAAATATAACGATCTCAGTGAACAAATCTGTAATTGTCCCTGAAACGTCACAAAACCTGACACGGGATAGGAAGGAGTCATCGTTCAGTAACAGTCAGATAAAAGGCGGAGGAACAGAATTTGGTGATTCAATCCATTGAATCTGCTCCACCACTGTACCGTGGCTGAGATTTATTCCAACACCATATTCCTGCCTTCCTCCTGTAACCCTGAATCTACATAGCAATCATGAGTATATTAATCTCTGTCATAAATATACCCAAATGGCAGCCTCAACCAACCTCTGTGGCCACAAATTCCACAGATCAGCCATCTTTCGGCTGAAGAAATTTTTCTCATCTCAGTTTTAAAGAGAAGCATCTTTATTCTGAGACTGTGCTGTCAGATGAAAGACTCTCTGTCTAATGGAAAAATCCTCTCCATGTCCACTGTATCCAGGCTTCTAAGCATTCGGTAGGTTTACTTAACCATACATCCCTCCACCACCCCCACCGTCCCTCTGAACTCCATTGAGCACAGGTCCAGAACCATCTAATGCTCCTCGTACATAAAGCCCATCATCCCTGAGATTATTCAGGTGAAACTTGTTCGTAACAAATCCACTGAACACATTCCCAAGAATAACAGACAATCTCGAAATTTAAACGATTCCAGAGTGAATACAATAAAAAAATAAACCGGAATCAGTAGAATCGCTCAACAGGTAAGGAACCTCTGTGGGGAGAGCAACAAATTTAACGATTCAAGTTCACAATCTTTTGTCAGACTGGATTCAGAATTTTTCATTTTTAGTGCAGTTCTCCAGGAAGTTGAGTTTGTTTGATTTCCACTGTCTGACAGACAGGTGACAGCAAGGAGGAATTTCCAAACACAGTTCGAACACTGAACCCCCCCCCCCAGGTCTATTTCTACTGGTTCAAACACAGAACAGCCCAGTTACTCACAGCCTCTCCTTCTGAGAGATGGAATACAAACTCATACCCTCCTCAGGTCAGCATTCATTGTTTCCAAAGGAACTCTAGAAACAAACATTTCATCCCAGACCAGAAATACTCAACCAACACCTCATAAATCCGGGCATCTTGATCCCCGAGTCCATTTTACTTGGTTCTAAACGGGTGCAGTGCTGCCGGAGCTCACCGGAGCACCACTCCAGCACCTCTGTAAAAAATAAATCAAAATAAACAAGCGGGAAATTTGACAGCGGCTGCATATTAAATAGAAGGAATTTAACAGAAGCGGGGGTTAGGGTGAGGGATTGGCAGCTGGTGGGGAAAATACCACTAATAACATTAGAATGGGATACTATCATTTTTGGTGAAATCCTAGAGCTTTGAATGTGGTGGTCCATGGATTACTCGCTAATACAAAACTAATTTTTTCTCACTAACAACCCTGCGACTTCTAAGCAAACATTACTTCTCTTGCTTGATAATTATATTTTATGATAATTATTGAATGCAACCATGCAATACTTTATCATATTATTAAATTATTATATGTTTTATTGCACCAGTTATAAACTGAAATGTGGTGATAGGCTATAATTTTCTTAATGTCTGAACTATCACTATACTTTTGTGGAGCTCTGCAATTCATATATTTCTTTCATCTTGCTTTAGTGCTTAATATTATAAGAAGCTCTATTTATATATAAATATGTCACACCCAATTTGTGTAACTGCTCATCACATGAATGGGGCGAGGAAGTTGCCCAGTACATGAAATGAGCAGGTACACAATTGGTTGTGACATAGGAGGGGCGATTGATAGGTTCGTGGCCTAAGCTGGAAGGAGTCAATTTTAGAAAACCTAGCAATATTGAATTATCTGAAACAGAAATACCGCAAAAGTTATTAACTTCAAACTTTCTGCATGATCACTCAAAGAGTTGAACTGCACGTACATGTACTGAGAGATGTATAACTTTAGGCCAGGGGTGGGCAAACTTTTTGACTTGTGGGCCAGAAAGGGTTCTAAAATTTGACAGGGGTGCTGGACCAGGAGCAGATGGACGGAGTGTTTCGGTAATACACCTCATAAGAGAAAATAAAATATCATGAGATATGTAGAAAACATGCGCTTTAATTTCAATTGAAAATGAACAAATGCATTACAACAAAATTTGTGTCTTTGAAGTCCCATGGTATTTAGCGATTTATTGAAATGACTTTTAAAACACTGAAAATTAAATGAATAAAATACAGCTTTTTTTAATAGTAACAGTTATTATTTTAAAGCACTGAAAATTCTGTTATCCTTCAAGATATTATCATCATCACTCTCCTCCTGACTGTCTTTATTTCAAAAACGGTAGGAGATGCAGGTCTACTTATTCAATTGTCCACTGTGCCAAAACTCAACAACGACCAGCACAAGGACTGAACAGTGACAGCGTGCCAGTATGCGGAGCGCGTTATTTGATTTGGAGCGCATTTTTTATTTTGAGAATGTACGTGCACCTGTGCACTACTCATGTCCATTACTTAACAGAAATGACATGTAACATGTAAGGCTTATTGAAAAAAATATTTTCAAATGCATTTTTTACATAACACAATGAAGAAACTTATTTTTAATTTCAGTGGGAACAGTGTTGTTGGACTCCCTTTTTAGCCTGCGCATCAAAGTCTGGATTTAGTTTTGTTGTGGCGATTCTCAGGATGGATCTGAGGTGTTGATCAGTTAACTTGGATCTGTGGCTGACTTTGTTGATGTTCATGACGCTGAACGCCCGTTCACACAAATAGGTCGAGCAGAACAAAGAGTAAAGCGCAAATGTGGAGTAATATGTTGCACCTCAATGTATATAGAGGGCGTAATCTGTTGGGAAAACGACAGAATTGCGTTAACAAACGTTAACAAGATTTATTAATATAATTTCATCAAGTTCTGCGGGCCGGATTAAAAAGCTTGACGGGCCGCATATGACCCCCGGGCCGTAGTTTGCCCATGCCTGCTTTAGGCCTTCTAACTCAGACCACGAACTTATCAATCACCGCTCGTACAGCTCCGGCACGTAAAAATGTTTGCACTGCACCCCTGCTCCAGCCGTCTGGAAAAGTGCGGGCCTGGCCTTTTCCCAATACAACCGGTCCCTGTGTAACGTTCTCCTTCGCGTGTAACTGATAACGCCGAATTCAACGTCGAGATAAACCACAGCCAATGAGAACCAGATCGCAGTAAGATTAACCATTTACTGTTCACTCTTCACATTAACATATGGTGAAAACTGTTGATAAAACAATACAAGATTGATACATTATTTGTTCCTTGCTTAATATCACATTTCAAGTGTAAATACTTGCAAAGGTGACTATAACTACATTACACTAAGGTGCAGTATACAGGGAGAGTTTACCTGCTCCATTGACTACTTTAAATACACTTCCATGCAAACTATCCGCGACTCTTTAACTAACGAAAGCATAAACATTATCTACCGTCGTTACTTCTAACAGGATCGGCATTAACATCTTAGTTCAATATATCGATTATCTATTAACTTACAGCGTTGCTCTCACTGTGATTTCTCATGCCTGCAAAACAACTTCTGCTCAGGTGAGCCTCGTGGTAAGCCCCCACCCTCGCGCTAATTTCAAACCGGTATTTTCCCACAAGACGCGGCGAAACCGGATGTGACGTCATCGCATGCCGATATATTTTACATGCAATGAATATACTTTAAACACTTCTAATTCTAACTAGAAAATACTATTGAATGAATTACTAAGCGAAAATATTATAAACTAAATAACTGTCGTAAAGACAGCACACCCTGATTTACACAAACCTACCCTGGGATCAGTCCCCCACTCACCCCTGCCCGAACACCAGCAACAGATGCAAACACACGGCACCGCGCATGCGTTTAGCAGAAGGTTCTCGGCAGCGCCACCCGCGCCCGGAGGTCTGCACATCGCCGCAGTGGGCTGGAGGTCCATACAGCGCCACCTATGCCGGAGGTCCATATAGCGTCATCAGGTTGTTGGGAGGCGACCCCGACTGAATATAAGGAGCTGATCCTGATCCCCGAGGGTGGCCTCATCTTGCCACCAGGAGGCAATGGATTGACACGTCGGATCGGGAATGGGAATCGGAATGAAAATGTTTGGATACCGGGAAGTCCCGCTGGGAGCGGACAGTTCAAAGGTCAGTTTACTATCACATCAGGTATCCATAAACAACTCTTGCGTTTTTCTTCTTCTCCAGAGAACTACAAAACAAAGAAAGAGCGTGAAAGCCGTTCAGAGAGAAAAATCAAACTCCCACCCCACACCCCGCATCAAAAAGAACGGCATCCCGATCATCAACCACCAAAACCCACCCAAACCGCACAAAAGGGAACAATAACATCGATCCGCCCCCCCAAAAAACACTCCTACACCGCACAACTGCGGAGGAGCTGGTGTAACCAGTGTAGAGGCGGCCGCATCGGGAGCAGCGGACACAATAGGCGACCCCGGAAGATTCACAGGTAAAGTGTCGCCTCACCTGTAAGGATGTTTGGACAACGGAGAGATTTCGACCGACCGGCCCTTTCACTGTGATACCCCGAACTCCTCATCAAATCTGTCCAAACGAATCTGGGTGAACTTTAATGACCAATAAATATAATCCCTCTCAGCGATCAGCTGACTGAATGGATAACTGACTTTAAAGAGGAAGGGGTGTCTATGGTCCACATTGTCAGGGTGTTGAGTTTACGAGGAGACAAAGACTGCAGGGACGAGAGGTTTTCTGTTGACTAATACACTGTATGTGGACCCCGCTGGCAATTCTGGTGTTGTGACCCGAATCGAGACAAACACCACGCTGCCCACTCCACCAACAACACGGCACAGCCGGACACATAACAGGGGACTTTATATCTCACAACACTGGATTCAGTGATGAAACCCGTGATTAATGTTGTTGTCCCACTGAAATCATCAGAAACGTCCATTCAGGTATTTTTAAATGCCAGCGCTCCGCCACAGGTGAAGTCACACAGCTCCGCCCCCCACGAGACTGACGTCACATATGGGCTCCCCATACCGGGATCTGCCCTCACGTGCGCGGTGGCTACGTCACCCACGCGCTGGAGAGCTCGAGCTTTATAGGTTTAACGGCTGAGCTGCCCGTCACGTGACCAGCCGTCCCCCACCGCAGAAAAACAAAGCTTCAAGAGCTTCGCTTTTTCCATTGGTGGGCAGGAATGTCAGTCACTGGTTACACCCAATAGCGAAAGCGGACAAGCCGAGAGGGCGTTACCTCGGTGAGTTCGTCTCTCGCTGCGGAACCGGACTCCCGTCAGGGCGGAACAAATCCAAAAGTAAATGTCCGCTTTCTGATTTATTTCCATTTCCATCCGAGGGAAGTCGGGGCGTTTGTGATGTATCACTGAGAGGAAGGAGGAGACCGCTCGGCCCGTCGGTTTGATGCCGGTTCCCGGGGGCGAGGGAGGGAGAGGGGGATTTTACTGAAAGGATGAAGATGGTGTGAGAGGGGGCGGACAGGATGTTTGTCCCGGTGGGGACAGGAGGGGCTCATCTGTGGAAATGTCTGAGCCCACGGTGGTGGCGAGCAGAGGGATTCACCACATTGGGGGGCAAACACCGGCAGACTGTTGCCCTGCAAGCCGGGCCAATGGTCCGGGCAAAATAACAATTATTCGGGTTTTGTTGAGACTGTACCTGGAATATGGTGTAAAATCCCGCTCTCCATACTAACGCGGGTTATACAGACCAAAGAACAAACTGCCAGAGGAATTCAGTGGGTCGGGCAGCATCTGTGGAGGGAAATGGACCGTCAACATTTCGGGCCAAGACCCTCCCTCTGGACTGAGAGTGGACGGGAAATAGTCAGAGAAAAGAGGTGAGGGGTGGGGATGGGGCAAGAGCTGGGGAATGAGAGGTGGATCCAGGTGAGGGTGAGGTGGGAAGGTGGAAATAGTGACAGGGGTGGGAGGGGAGTGGTTGGGGCAACACCGGGCTGCAGAAGATGGAAATTAATTCCATAGAGGATGAACAAAGAAGTTAGAGAGTATTTGTTATAGGGAGTGCAATGAAGATTCACGAGACTGATCCCTGAAGTGGTGGGTCATCATATCAAGAAAGATCAAATGTGATAACCCTTTCATTTAGAGAGCAGAGGACTGAGAGATGAACACATTGAAATGCACAACATCATTACCGGTTGAACCAGGGATCTCAGTCTCTTAAAAATGGGGCGCACTGTCCGGGACTGAGATGAGGGGAAATGTCTCCACTCTGAGGGTGGCGAAAGTCACTAAATCATCATCCTCAGTGATCGTCCTCACAGAAAACCGAAGCCAGCAGATGTGTGGAGACCAACGGGATCGAGGAAATGAGGATCGGGCAGAAACATGTGTCTGAGATGGGAGAGCAGACAACATCGCATTGATGGTTAGAGGGGCTGAATGGCCTCTTCTAGCTGTTTCTCATTTGATGTCTCAGTGTTCCTGTCTAGTGAGGCTGGAGGAATGTGAATAGACTGATTTAAATGAAACCTGCGCACTTCATGTTTGGGTCTGAGTTGTGTGTTGTACCGGGATGTGAATCGAGCCCGTGACTTTGTCCATGGAGGTGAAGGGAAAGGGACGGGGAAGACATGGAGGGAAAAACTAAACACGTATCTGGTGTAAACATGAAATAATGTGGGAAATGCGGCGGATGGGTCGGACAGCGTGTGAGGGTGAGGAGTAGAGTCAGCGGTTCAGTTGGGAGACCCTCCACCCATCACCTGATCCCGCTTCCTGTTTACGTTTCTCTGCAGATCTGCAGCGTCTGCGGGTCACTGCTCTAAGTCTACGTGCAGCTTTACCATTCACTCGTTCAGACAAGGCAGTGAGATCCGGATCTGTCACGTCCTCTCGTTGTGGGTGGACAATGTTCGTTTTCTGCAATACATTCAGCATGTTTCATTCCACTGTTTTACTGGCTGAAGTGCAGCCGATGTTTCTGGATGTGTGACCCATTTATGTGAGAATTTAGCCTTTTGATTTATCTGAGCTTCTCATAAATGTGTACAGTTCAGCTAAACTTCACTCCAGAATTTCCAAAGCAACAACCCAGTCAGTCAAATCGTTCCACACAATTAAAAGAGTTTATTACATTTTTATACTACTTATATAATTTAACTATTTAATATGTATATTCTTATTTTAAATCAAAATTATTAAAATCTATTGTTATGAGTTAGGTTCTACTGCTGCCGCAGATACAAAAAAATTCATGACATATGCCAGTGTTATTAAAACTGATTCTGATACTGATATGGGAGACCCAACACCGATCACGATCCCAGTTACCGCAGATCGTAATGCGAGATTGAAGACTTTTCTATTTATTTGCATTCCTCAGAAAAGGCAACAGTTAAGTTTCCTTCTGTGATACCAAAGCAGAAGCTCAGTCTGTCTAATATTTCCCACACAATTAAAATGGGGATATTGTTTATTATCATCATGTACTGAACTACAGTGAAAAATTTGCCTGACGTACCAGCCACACAGATCAATACATAACAACAGTACATTGAGTTGATATACGACAAGACAATAACTGTAACAAAGCATTATGACTGCAGAGAAAGTGCTGTGCAGATAGACATCTGGTGCAGGGTCATAACGAGTTACACTGTGAGGTCGATTACATTTTATCATTCATTTGGCTTATAACCACAGACAGGAAGCTGACCTTGAGCCTTCTGGTACGCGCTTTAAGGCTTTTGTATAGCTTCCTTGAAGGGAGAGCAGGTTTGCAGCAAGAATGTCCAGATTGTGAGGAGCTTTGAGTTCTTATCCTGCTTTTCCGAGGCTGGGGAAGTGTAGGAAGAGTCCATGGAAGGGTGGTTTGTTTCTCTGATGGTCTCTGCTCTCCAAAGCTCTCTGTAGTTACTTGCAATCATAGGCAGAGCAGTAGCCATACCAAGGCGTGAACTATCGACAAGAAGCTCAGAGACCTCGGCCTTCACCCTGCCTTGTGCAGCTGGATCCTGGACTTCCTGTCAGATCGCCGGCAGATGCTAAGAGTGGACTCCCTCACTTCTGTCTCTCTGACCCTCAGCACACATACCCCACAGGGTTGTCTCCCTGGCCCCCTCCTTTAGTCTCTGTGCACCCACGACTTGCGTTGCCACTCACAGCTCCAATCTGCAAATTAAAATTGTTGACGACACTACATTGATTGGCCTAATCTCAAATAATAATTTTCAATCAATCTTCTGACAACGCTCGGTCCAAACAAACTTGCCACCCTTCTTCAGGAGATCAGTCAGCGGAAGAACGATAGCAGCAAAGTTCTTACAGAACTTACGATAATATCCAACCATTCCCAGAAACCTTCCAAAAGCCTTGTTACCAGTCAGAATAGAAACTTCAGAAAATTGCCTGGACTTTTGCCTGACCAGGAGCCAATTTGCCTTGACCTACAACATTGCCAAAATAGGTCACAATGACATGTCCAAATTTCACTCTTAGGTGAGTTAACTGTAAGGCTGGCCGGGGAAAGCCTGTCAAAGAGCTTTTCTACTGCAGAGATGTGCTCTTCCCAAGTGTCACTACCTGTGACTACGTCATTAGTACAGGTATCTGTGTGTTCCAACCCTCGAATTACAGAAACAATCATTCTCTGGAATGTTCCTCGAGCATTTTTCATTCCAAACGGCAAAACATTGTATTCGTACAACCCAGAACGTGTCCGAAGCACAGACATTTCTCTACCTTTGTCCTTCAATGGAACACACCGATACCCTTTCAACAGATCAATCTTTGTAAGAAATGTAGCTTTTCCAGCCTTATTGATGTAATCATCCAACCCAGGGATAGGATATGCATCTGTTTTTGTTACTGCATTTACCTTTCCATAATCAGTGCAAAATCTAGCAGTGTTATGCATATAGAGGTGTAAATATATATTTCCCAAATTTAGCTGGTAAATGATACAGTCTTACACTGGCATGGTAAGAATATTCAGTTCAGTTCACGGGATTGAAGTGAGTGAGAGATTTGGCATCCAAACAGGTGTCATTGACCGTCTTCCGATGTCCTCGAGATCTTCCAAGTTAGCCAAACATGACCAACTTAAGAGCACCGTCTTCAAGTGACAATCTACCAACCCTGGCAAGGGTTTCTAGCAGATATCACAGGGTCGCTCTTACACGCACTAATAGTCACAGAATGATTCCTCTTAACTGATCCTCAACCCCCCCCCCCCCCCCCGTGGGCATTTAAAACTTCAGTGACAACTCTTCCCACTAGCCTTTGTGTGTCTGCCTGTCCTATGAAACAAACAGCAACACTCCTTTAAATACCATTGTGCTGAACACCAGCTGTCCATCATGCAGGCCCTCCGCTCTATCTGTCGCTGTAACAAGCCGCTTGGGCTCGTCTCTCTCGCTCTGTTTTACAGACATGGTTCTTCGAGGCACAGTCCATAATCACAGGCCTAATAATACTATTGTTCAGCATATATTCAATTTCTTGCTCAGCCAATTTACACTTTCTACCTTCGTGCAATATGGGTGTTGTTTAACCAGTTTGGCTGGACCGAAATCTACGTCGTGTACTGCGACCGTGGTTTGCTTGGGACCATTGGGAAATAAACCTTTAAACTTCAGAATTAATTTCTTCAGCTGTTGTTGTTGCTTTGGCTGCAGATGAGCCAACTTGTTATCAATGTTTTCTTGAACAACTGAGTTCATTAGCCTAACTGGGACCATGTTTGGCTTGTGAAAAGTCTCAGACGAGACAATTGTTTCATTCTCAGGGTTGCCAGATTCATATGTTTTGATAACACCCACAGATGGTGCCTGCTTGTCAAAATAAGTCTGTATCATATTTATGTGTACTACCTGTGTTGGTTTGCATCGGTCGGGTGTCTTAATAACATAATTCACATCATTAACTTGAGAGACTATTTCATACGGTCCGTTGAGTTTCGCCTTAAGTGGATTCATCCACATTGGAAATAAGGCAAGCACCTTACCCCCCACGGTATTTTCTTTCACAAGCCTGTTTATCAAACCAAAACTTCATTTTGCTTTGAGAAATCTATAAGTTTTGTCTTTTTAGGCTACAGGACTGGTGTAGTTTGTTTCTGAACTTCAAAACATAGTCTAACAAGTTAATATGTACATCCCATCAATCCACTGTTCCTTTAACATGGTCAAAGGTCCCTCACTCTCTGACCAAATACAAGTTCAAATGGACTAAAGCCCATTGATTCCTCTTACTGTGAACAAAAGCAATTATATTCCTTCATCCCATTATTTTCCATTTTCAACAAAGTATGTATTATTCATTGTTTTGAGGGTGGAATGAAATCTATCTAAAGCCCCTTGTGATTCCGGATGGTTCACCGATGATGTAATCCCTTTAGCTCCCAGTTCATAAACCACCTGCTGGAATTACTTCCTTGATCAGACTGGGTTGCTTTAGGCAAACCAAACAGAATAAAAAAAACTTGGTAAGAGCCTTCGTCACAGTTTGAGCTTTAATATTCCTGAGAGGTATTGCCTCTGGGAATCTGGATGAGGTACTCATAATAGTTAGCAAATACTGATGGCCAGCTTTAGTCTTTGGCAATGGGCCAACACAATCCACTATAACTGGAAAAGGGTTCACCGAATGCAGGTATAGGCTGGAGTGGGGCCATTGGTGTGACCTGATTAGGCTTATCCACAACTTCACAAGTGTGACAGGTTCTGCAAAAGGTCATAACATGCTTCCTCAAATTAGGCCGTAAAATTCCTTCATAATCCTGTTTACAGTTTTATTCACTCCAAAATGGCCACCTGAGGGCATACTGTGGGCCAAAGTTAACATTTTTATCCTATGAACTTTAGGAACTACAACTTGGTGAACAATTGCCCGTTCCTCACTCACAGGTATAGCAGGTGGCACCATTTCCTGATTAACACTCCATCCTTGAGATAATGCCCTACTTGCATTTTCTTATTATCATCATCTGAGAGAGCTGTTTCTTTTAAAACTTCAATCTCAGGGTCTCAGTTCTGTTCTGCTATAAACTCCTTCCTAGACAGGGATAAATCTTTCTCATCAGACTTACTACCTGAATCCTGTTGAAACAATGATGGCAGAAAAGTCCCTGACAGGTCAGCATTACCTGAATCCCGATTTTGGCTATCATGGGTATCAGAATCATGCTGCACAGAACCGTCTGCGTCAGCAGACTTTTTAGCCATACTTGGGAGTTACTGCGCAGGAAGGATAAATGTTAAAACCCATCTGTCCGTCATCAGTGGGTGGCTTAGTTGTCAACTGCACTGCAGGAACTAATTTACCATATGCCAGGTCATCCCTAACAGCAAACATCAAACATCATTCCCTAACATCTTCCACCGGTAATCTGGAGCATAATCCAATCTTAACAAGTCTGGAAACCAACCGTGACTGTAAAGTTACCTTGTGCAATGGCACAGAAGCCCCAGTGCCTTTAATAAAATGCCGCTCCCAATGCCTTTAATAAGATTTACCTCACCAGTGTTAGTCTCATCACCAAACTTTAGAACGCTGTCTAATATAAGTGACTGAGAAGCCCCAGTATCTTAAAGAATTTTCACTGGTACAGGGGTTGACCGTTCCTTTACTTCAGATACAAACCCATCTGACATAAAATGATTGAATCCCTTCTTAACTCGGTCAGACCTCTCAGTTCTTAACTGACCTTCAACAGAATGTTCAGAACCCTGTGGGTTTATAGGTGCTTCAACATATTGAACACAGGCATTTGGGACTGCCTCCTTTTTCTTTTTCTTATTCAGGATAGAACAGTTAGCCATCATATGAGCAGCTTCTTACAATAGTAACAAGTAAGACCAGAATATTTCTCCTTCAGCTGCTTCCCTTCATCCTTACTCGTGTCACTCGTCCCAGCTTTAATTTCTGGTTTACCCTGGTGATCCCTGCTACTCTTTTGGAATCTCTTATTCTGGGTAAATTTAACAGTATAAGCTAAAGCAAACTCATCTGCTAATCTAGCAGACTCCTGCAATGTAGCAGCATCCTTTTCATCTAAATATGTCTTTATGTCATCAGGGACACACCTTTTGAATTCTTCAATTACAACCAACTCTTTCAAGCAGTTAAAATCATCATTTATATTTTAATATGTGCACCAGCCAAAACACAAACTTCTCACAAGAATATTCCACATAAGTCTGGTTCACAGATTTCCTTGAATTTCTAAACTTCTGCCGGTATGATTCTGGTGCCAACTCGGAAGCTTTGAGCACAGCCTGTTTCACTATGTCATAATCAGCTGCTTCATCAACTGTCAAGGCAGAATAGGCTTGCTGAGCCTTCCCCTTAATTACACATTGTAAGAGAATAGGCCAACCCTTTTCTGGCCACTTTAAACTCTGAGCAACCTTCTCAAAATGCTGAAAGTATTTATCAAGCTCTGCCTCGTCAAGTGGAGGTACCAATTTAACTTCCCGACTGTCCTCAAACTTATCACCAGAGTCTAACACTAGACCCCTTTGCTGCAATCTCTCTATCTTTTCCAGCTCGAACAGCCTCTATCCTTCTGCTTCCTCCCTGTTTTTCTGCCTCTCTAGCCTCAAACTGCCTCTGCCTCTCCGCACTCCATCTTTAACTTTTCTAAGTTGTATTGGAGCTCAAGCTCACTCGGTTTACTTTCAGGAAACACCTCCAACTCCTCCACTTTAAACACACCTCAGATACATAATGTTCAGCTATAATCCTCTGCATCTGTGCCTTCCTCATTGTCAATTTCACCTTAGCAAGTTTAAACCTTTTCGCAATACACAACAACACAATCCTTTTGGTGTCCTCTAATGCCTCAGAAGTTGGTGCTTCCAGACATTTATCAACATCCATTGCTGCTGATTTTGCACACACAAATAAATCAAAAGGGATTTCCACAATGAAATCAATAATTAATTAATCAACACACCATCAAATTTGTTCATATCCCAGATGCAGGTCCCAATTTTGTTATGAACAAAAATTTAGAAACTAAAGCTTTAGAAATGAACCAGCAGCAATAGACTACTCCTGGGGTCTAGTTTTGATGTTAAAACCACTATCTTTATCAGTATCTACTTATAATAAAGTAAATTAAGCAAGATAAACAAAAGTTAAGTGTTATGTGTATTTCTGTGTGTAAATTGTTACGTACCCCATAACTGGGTCACTTACCAGCAAAGATAGTGAGGTCCGTTGAAGTCTGATGGTACTATTTTTAACAGTATTTAATGATAAGAATACACAAAAATATCAATGCAAACATAGATAATATACGTCGTCGATACTAAATCTAAAAATGCGGGTATAATAACAATCAATAAGAAATAACTCTATCATTGTCTAGGGGATAATGTATTGCCCGATGGAAATATAAAAGTCACTCAAGTTCATGCAGGCTGCAGCCTTTTGTTGGAGTCAAGAGAGACAGATGGTTTAAACTTGCCGGCTTTCCTTTTTATGATGTTGATCCTTCGAGAGTTCCGTTTTTGTAGTCGGTCCTTTAGCTAAGCCGTTCCGTGGAAAACTCGTCATCCGGGCAAGGATGGACACACACACACACACACACACGAGTCACCACCGGCTGTCACTATTAACTGCTGTCACAGGATTTCTATCGTTTCTCCTGGTGCGTCTAAAGAGGATGTTCCCCAGGCCCTCTTTTATTCTTACTCACGGGGTCTCAGATGTCAATCAGGTTGGGATGATGCAATCCCTCAGCCAACCCCCTCGGCTCATTCCCTGAGGGCTTCAAATAAATAGTACGGAACTCAATACACTATTCCATCTCCAAGTGACAATGGCCGTTTCCCGTGGATTTGTATCGCTGAGGGGGCGGGACATCCCAAAACCCATGTGGATTCTGCATGTCTTTCCCTCATTTCCTGGGTCTCCTGACCTGAATTAATAGCGATCTTGTGATTCTCAAAATGGAGGGGGCAATTTTGTACCCTTCAGCCCCTCAGAGTTGGGACACAGGCGTAACAAAATATAACTCCCAAACTATTGAGCTTGGGGGAAACAAGGCTTAGAGTCTTGAGATGGTAAAGTATGGAAGTTCAGTTCATCCATGGAATAGGTGATGAGAGAGAGATATTTGTAATGTCGAGAGAAGGCAATTATGTTGAATTCCAAAGGTTCCATTGTGGTGAAATGAGAGAACAGTTGCTGTAGATTTTATGCTTCATCGTTCTAAATCCACATACGAATTCTCACCGAAAGTGACTTGTCACAAGGGGTATCGCCTTCACGTGAATTACCAAACCACACCCAGCCATGCGTTAACACAAAAGTAGTCTTCACAGGATACCCCAAATCCGATCCACACCTATGGATCAAACGAGGTGACAACCACACATTCGATGTATGGTGAATCGATACTTAACCCACCCTTGTGGGCGTAGGAAAGCTCTAAACAGTGACCCTTGGCCACTAGTTCCCTGGTTTCGATCCTTCCATTTTTCCTCCTTCATCTCCGTCTGACCCTGAGTGTCTGAGTCCTCGATTAAAACTAAGCAAGCTGTAAGCGATGTAAACAAGCTGCAAGCCAGACTGATTTGCCTTCTTAATCACTCTCTCTCTTAAAATGAATGTCCTCAGCAACCAAAAGCAAGGAATTAATAAGAATGTGAACTGACTGGTGTGCCAGTGGTTGGGATGACTGAATGAATCCTTTCCAACATTCTGAGCAGGGGAATAGCTCAGAATGTGTGAACTGACTGGTGTTTCTGGAGGGTGGAGGACTGAGTGAATCCTTTCCCACAGACTGAGCAGGTGAACGGCTTCTTCCCAGTGTGAACTTTCTGGTGTACCTTCAGTTTAGATGATTCAGTGAATCCCTTCCCACAGACTGAGCAGGTGAATGGCCTCTCCCCAGTGTGAACCACCTGATGTACCTTCAGTTTAGATGGGAAAGTGAATCCCTTCCCACAGACTGAGCAGGTGAATGGTTTCTCCCCAGTGTGAACTGACTGATGACTCTGCAGGTTGGATGACGAAGTGAATTTCTTCCCATAGACTGAGCAGATGAATGGCTTCTTCCCAGTGTGAACTCGCTGATGACTCAGCAGGTGAAATGACCAAGTGAATCTCTTCCCACAGACTGAGCAGGTGAAAGGCTTCTCCCCAGTGTGAACTTGCTGGTGTCTCTGTAGGGTGGATGAATCAGTGAATCTCTTCCCACATTCTGAGCAGGTGAATGGCTTCTCCCCAGTGTGAACTCGCTGGTGTATCTGTAGTTTGGAAGATTGAGTAAATCCCTTCCCGCAGACTGAGCAGGTGAATGGCTTCTCTCCAGTGTGAACACGCTGGTGCCTCTGTAGGGTGGAAGAGTTGATGAATCTCTTCTCACAGACTGAGCAGGTGAATGGCTTCTCCCCAGTGTGAACTTGCTGGTGTCTCACTAGAATCGATGCCAAAGTGAATCCCATCCCACAGTCTGAACAGGTAAATGGCCGCTCCCCGGTGTGAACTCGCTGGTGAGCCATTAGGTCACATGGCCGAGAGAATCCCTTCCCACAGTCTGAGCAGATGAATGGCTTCTCCCCAGTGTGAACTGACTGATGACTCTGCAGGTTGGATAACCGAGTGAATCCCTTCCCACAGTCTGAGCAGATGAATGGCTTCTCCCCAGTGTGAATTCGCTGATGACTGTTCAGTTTACATGACTGAGTGAATCCCATCCCACAGACTGAGCAGGTGAACGGCCTCTCTCCAGTGTGAACTTGCTGGTGTCTC
Organism: Hypanus sabinus; assembly: GCF_030144855.1. Lineage (NCBI taxonomy): Eukaryota > Metazoa > Chordata > Chondrichthyes > Myliobatiformes > Dasyatidae > Hypanus > Hypanus sabinus. The sequence continues at coordinate 2,074,643 of NC_082723.1, forward strand.
TGCAGGGAGGATGAATCAGTGAATCTCTTCCCACATTCTGAGCAGGTGAACGGCTTCTCCCCAGTGTGCTCGCTGGTGAGCCATTAGGTCAGATGACCGAGTGAATCCCTTCCCACAGTCTGAGCAGGTGAAAGGCTTCTCCCCAGTGTGAACTTTCTGGTGTCTCTGTAGGGTGGATGAATCAGCGAATCTTTTCCCACATTCTGAGCAGATGAATGGCTTCTCCCTGTGAACTTGCTGGTGTCTCAGTAGTTGGGATGACAGAGTGAATCTCTTCCCACAGTCTGAGCAGGTGAATGGCTTCTCCCCAGTGTGAACTCGTTGATGTCTCTGCAGGCTGCCTGACTGAATGAATCTCCTCCCACAGACTGAGCAGGTGTACGGCTTCTCCCCAGTGTGACCTCGCTGGTGTGTCAGTAGGTGAGATGACCGAGTGAATCCCTTCCCACAGTACGAGCAGGTGAACGGCCGCTCCCTGGTGTGAACTCGCTGGTGTGTCAGTAGGTCAGATGAGCGAATGAATCTCTTCCCACAGTCTGAGCAGGTGAATGGCTTCTCCCCAGTGTGAATTCGCAGATGTGTCTGCAAGCTGGCTGACGAAGTGAATCCCTTCCCACAGTCCGAGCAGGTGAATGGGCGCTCCTTGGTGTGAACTCGCTGGTGAGTCATTAGGTCAGATGACCCAGTGAATCCCTTCCCACAGTCCGAGCAGGTGAATGGCTTCTCCCCAGTGTGAACTCGCTGGTGACTCTGTAGGGTGGATGAGCGAATGAATCCCTTCCCACAGTCCGAGCAGGTGAATGGGCGCTCCTTGGTGTGAACTCGCTGGTGAGTCATTAGGTCAGATGACCGAGTGAATCCCTTCCCACAGTCCGAGCAGGTGAATGGCTTCTCCCCAGTGTGAACTCGCTGGTGACTCTGTAGGGTGGATGAGCGAATGAATCCCTTCCCACAGTCCGAGCAGGTGAATGGGCGCTCCTTGGTGTGAACTCGCTGGTGAGTCATTAGGTCAGATGACCGAGTGAATCCTTTCCCAGAAATTCAGCAGATGACCAGCTTCTGACTGGTGTGTCCACAGGTGGGATGACAGACTAAATGCTTTCTTAAACACAGAACAGGTGAATGGCCTTGCCCAGTGTGAACTTGTTGACGTACCTTCAGTTGAGATGACTGACTGAATCCATTCCCTCTGTCTGAGCAGAAGAATAGGCTGTCCCCTGTGTAAAATGACGGACATGCCAGTTGGTCAAATGACTGAGTGAATCCTGCCCCGTAGTCTGATCAGGTAGGATGGTCGATTGAATCCCTTGCTTCACTTCTTAAATATCTAGACAGAGGCAGCAAAACTGGTGTGCCATGTTTGAGCTTCCGGGAGACAAATTCCTTCTCGTTTTTAACCTGTAAAAAGATTTACAAAATCCATCAATGGGTGTACAACAACACTTCGGATGAGATTACTTGAGTTGCCAAGGTCTGATCCAGCATCATACTGTTACAGTGAGGTTCCACCCAAGTTGGACAGAGAAATCATCTTCTAACTGGGCACAGTGCTGGTATCTGGAATAACCATCAATTCCCTTATGCTCTTCTTGTTTCTATAGGAATGGGGCATTTCTGCCATCTCCAATCTGTGCCTTGGCTCAGTTTGACTCCCTCCATTGGTATTATTCCCTGTTCCTGCTGAATGGGTGCCTGGCCACACAGTAACTGAAACATTCTCACACAAATAGTCTTTCTTGACGTGCAGCTGGGATTTTCTTATATGTATTATTAACTTAAAGTGCCACAGTTTTAATGCCTTATAAAAATCTCTTACTGAGATGAATGGTTGATCCGCACAGCTGTTAAATTAACTTACAGTGATTTTTTTCTGTTATTTCAGGCTCTTACAGAAAAGTACCAACAAAGAAACAAGCCCTTTGGGCTATCTAACTTGTGCTAAACTATTTAAACTCCCCACTCCCACACCCCTACCATTCAGGTACCTACACAAAACTCCTTAAATGTTGAAATCCAGCTCGCATTCACCATTTGTGTTGACTGCTCATTCCACACCCAGATGACCATCAGTGTGAAGAAGTTTCCCCTCATGTTCCCCTTAACATTTCACCTGTCACCCTTAACCCATGGCCTCTGGTTGTAGTTCCACACCATCTCCGTGGTAAAAGCCAGCTTGCATTTAGTCTATCTATGCCCCTCTATCACAATCAAATCTCCCCTCAATCTTTTACATTCCAAGGAATAAAGTCCTAACCTGTTCAATCTTTCCTCGTAACCCAAGTCCTCCAGACCTGGCAAAATCCTTGTGAATTTTCTCTGAACTCTCGGAACCTCTTTTACAACTTTCATCTATCTACTGCTGTCAGTGCTTTGGTTCACGAAGGCCAATGGGCTGAAATCTTTCTTTCCATCTCTATCTAACTGTGACACCACTTTCAGTGAATTACGGACTTGTATTCCCAGGTCCCTTCCTTCTACAACACTCCTCAGTGCCCAACCAGTCACTGTGTAAGACCTACACTGGTAGGACCTACCAAATACAACAGCTCACACTTGTCTACATTAAATTTCATTTTCCATTTCACAAACCATTTTTCCAGCTGGTCCAGATCGCACTGTAAGCCATGATAGTCCTCCCCGCTGTCCACTACACCCCAATCTTGGTGTCATCCACAAATTTACTGATCCAGTTAACCACACTATCATCCAGATTACTGATATAGATGACAAACAACAACAGATCCATCACTGATCCCTCTGGCACACAACTAGTCACAGGCCTCCAGTCAGAGAGGCAACCATCTGCTACCACACTCTGGCTTCTCCCAAAGCCAGTGTCTCGTCCAATTTACTATCTCATCTTGAATGTTGAGTGACTGAACCTTCTTGACCAACCTCCCATATGAGACTTTGTCAAGTGCCTTGCCAAAGTCCATGTAGACAACATCCACTGCCTTGCCTTCATCCACTTTCCTGAAAACTTCCTCGAGAGACTCTATAAGATTGGTGAGCCATGACCTACCATGCACAAAACCATGTTCTCTATCCTTAATCAACTCACATCTATCCAAATACTTATATATCTGGTTCCTGCACATAAGTTCCAATAACTTTCCCTCTACTGATGTCAAGCACACCAATGTACAATTTCTTAGTTTATTTTTAGAGCCTTTCTTGAACAACGTTACAACATTGGCTGTCCTCCAATCCTCCAGTACCTCACCTGTCACTAAGGATAATTTAAATATCTGTGCTTGGGCCCTGACAACTTCCGCACTTGTCTTCCAAACGGTCCGAGGGTACAATTTGTCAAGCCCTGGGGATTTATCCATGGCAATTTTCCTTCAGACGACAAACACCTTCACCTCTGTAATCTGTCCAGGGTCAATGAAGTTGATGCTGCTTTGCCTCACTTCTACAGACTCTGTGTCCACCTCCTGAGTAAATACGAATGCAGAAAAAATCTCCCCCATCTATTTCATCTCCTCATATGGATTACCATTCTGATCCTGCAAAGGATTAATTTTTTCCCTTCTTGCATCAGTGTTCACTTGAATTTCCTGTATCTCATAAGTAGCCCATTTGTTCCTATCTGCCTGTATGCACCTCCTTTTTATTGATCTGGGAGATGAAAACCAAAGGGGTGATAGAGCTGCATGGTGGGGGGTGGGGGTAACGGGGGGGTAAACTAAAGTCTCAAGGGGAATGGATGCCTGAATAACAGAACAGATTGTGGAGGTGTTGTGGAGACAGGTGTTGTTCAGACTTCAGACAAAGTCAGGAATGAAAAACGTTGAGCATGATGCAGTGAATATGCTGAGCCCTGTATATCTCAATGCAAGGAGCATGATAGGAAAGGTGGATGTGTTCAGGGAATGGATCAACACCTGGAATTAAGATACTAGGATCTGGCAACTGTGGACTGGGACAGGCTGCTTTATGGCAAAGGTTTCCTTGGTCAGTGGGAGGCCTTCAAAGCGAAATTTTGAAAGTACAAAGCGGGTATGTGCTTGTCAGAATAAAAGGTAAAGATAGAAACTGCCGGGAACCTTGGATTTCAAGAAATATTGAGACCCTGGTGAAGCACAAAATGGAGTTTCATAACAGGGATAGGCAGGCAGGTTCTTATGAAGTATAAAAAGTACAAGAGAACACATTAGAGATAAATCAGGATGGCTAAAAGAAGGCATGAGGTTGCCATTGCAGAAAAGATTAATCATCAGGGATTCCAGAGATAGAGTAAGAGCAAAACGATTGTAAGGCACAAAGTTGGTTCTCTGTCAGACCAGAATGGCAATCCACGTATGGAACCAAAGCAGATGGGGGATATCTTAAATATGTTTTCATCCCTATTTACTCAGGAGATGGACAAAGGTTCTATTGGAGTGTGAAAAAAGCCACATTAAAATCGTGGACCCTGTACAGTTTAAAGAAGAGATGTAATTTCACTGTTCAACATAGAACACTGAGCATAGAAATCTACATCATATTCCAGGCCATTCAGCCTACAACATTGTGCCAACCACGTAACTTACTCTAGAAACTGCCTAGAATTTCCCTAGCACATAGCCCTCCATTTCTCCAAGCTCCATGTGCCTATCTAAGAGGCCGTTAAGAATCCCTATTGTATCTGCCTCAACCACCACTGCTGGCAGTGGGTTACACGCACACACTATTTTCTAGGTAAAAAACTTACCCTTGCCATCCCCTCGGTAGCTATTTCCAAGCACCTTAAAACTATGCCCCCTAGTGTTAGCCATTTCAACCCTGGGGGAAAAAACTCTGGCTATCTACACGACCACTTTATAAACCTAAAAAAGGCACTGAGCATCAGAATGTAAGTTTGCTTTGAGGATCTGTTAGAATTATGAGGGTATAGATAGGGTAAATGCAAACAGCTTTTTCCACTGAGGTTGGGTAGGATGACAACCAGAGGTCATGGGTAAGTGGGGAAGGTGAAAATTAAACGTGATCATTTGGGAAAGCTCTTTAATGAAATGGTCGTGAGACTGTGGAATGAGACGCCAGCAAAAGTGGTGAATATCAGTCCGGTTTCAACAATAAGAGAAGTTTGATAGGTACTTGGATGGTAGGGGCATGAAGGGTGACTGTCCCAGTGCAGGTAGTTGAATTAGACAGCTTAAATGTGTTCTCAGCATTGACTAGGTGGGCTAAATAGCCTGTTTCCGTACTGAACTTCTCCATGTTTCTGTGACAGAGAAGCTGGCCAAACTTGTCTGGAAGGGAAAGGTAGGAGTGACAACACAGCAATGGCTGGAGCAATTCGGGAGCTGAGTGATCGATACATCCCAAAGAAGTGGAAGCATTGGAAAGGCAGGATGACACAACCATGGCTAAAATGAGAAGCCAAAACCAACATAAAAACCAAGAGAGAGCAAACAAAAGAACAAAAATTATTGGGAAGCTTTTAGAAACCAACAGAAGATGACTAAAAAAAAAGTCAGATGAGCTCGCATGGATTTATGATTTGTAGTCATTAATGAGTCTTGGTAGCACCCAACAGTCTGAGGCATTCAGAAGAATAAAATATCCCGGGCCTCAATATCTCTTGAAAACCAAGGTTCCCTGCACCAGTTACCTTTCAACTTTTATTTTGACAGGCACATACAAACTCAACATCCTCAAAATTTCACTTCTGAAGGTCTCACACTTACCAAGTACTCCTTGGCCAGAAAACAGCCCGTCGCAAACCACACTTATCAGATCCTTTCTGATAACATCAAAATTGACCTTTCTCCAATTCAGAACCTCAATCCATGGTCCAGACCTCTCTTTTTCCATATTTACTTTTGATTCTCATGGCATTATGATCACTAATTTCTGTCATCAGCCCTGGATCATTTCCTAACAGCTTATTGCACACTTCTACGTCGGGAATTCTATGCACTGATTAAGGGCACATTTGACAAACTTTACCCCATCTAGTCCTTTACATTATGGGAGTCTAGTCAATATCTGGAAAGTTAAAATCACTTACTGCATCAACCTTTGTTTCTTGGCATGGTCTGTAATCTCTTTAAAAATTTGTTCCTCTAAATCCCTCAGACTATTGGGTGCGACGAAGTCCCAATCATGGCTACAATATCGTAATTCCCTGCCCTGAGGTCATCTGGCTTTCCTACCATGCTTCTTGCTTTGTAATATACACAGCTCAGCACATTCATCGCACCATGCTCAGCCATTTGATTGCTGACTCCATCTGAGGACTGAACAACTTCTGATCAAGCCTGTAAAGATGGGAATCCATCCCCCCAGTTTAACTCCCTACTGCTCCAATACTTACCAACTAAACTAGCCAACATGATTAAAACAAATAACATGGATGGCCTGACAATGACCAAAATAGAATGTGACAAGCTTTGACATATTGTTGGGACCTGACTTTCAAATCCCAATCAACCCTGAAGGGAACTAATATTAAAGGTGAAGATGTTCAGTGGGAAGAAGGACGCAAGAGGGCGATATCTGGGGATAAGAAATGGGAACAAAAACCTACCAAGAGACAGGTGGGGACAACAACCCATTTTCAAATGAACAAGCAAGGATGCTTCCTGCCATGAGTACCACCCCTCAGGAAGAGCCCAACGGAACATTGCAAGTTGCTGGAATTCAAATTCCGTTTATGATTGATATGCCGGCAACCACAACCACTCTCAATCAGGAAGTAATATCGGAAAATGGATTCCAGCTATCAAACACGACAATCACTCTGTCTGGGTTCGAAGGCACGGAACGCACGTATTCACATACACAGCCACTACAGGTGGAATTCCAGGGGGATTGAGAAAAGCCAGTATTATGCACCCCTCTAGGGACAAAGTTCCCAGTCACATTAGAGCGGTTAAAGGAAGAGAGAACAGTGCATTACTGGCCGAAGTTCCGGATTTCCTTTGGTGACAGACAGGATAGGTGGTTCCCCATACCACCGTGACGGTTTGCCTTGGGTTCAAGCCAAAGAGCCTAGGGTTCCTTGCCTCCAGCACCAAGGGAGGCTGGCCAGACTTGGCCGCATGCCAACTCTGATACTGGAAGGACTCAGGTAAAGACAGGACATCTGGTAAGACACTCTTTTAATATTGACCGAATCCAAGAGGCTGTACCCCATCTCTGGGCAATTTCAGGCCATGAAATTGGCCTTGCTTGTTAATTTCTAAAACTGCCCCCCATCTGGATCACCATGAAAAGAGGACAGACATTCCCATCCATTCTGCTATATCCCCTCAAGCCCGAGGCACTGTTTTATGAGAATGGAAGCCCGTTTGTGGATCCAGCAGGGAAACAATATTCTGGATATTGACGGACAGTGAAGTAATTGAGCAGGACTCTTTTGAAGCAGCCGTCTCGTCCAGAAGGCTGAGCTGTTTGCTCTGACTTGTGCCTGTATCCTAGCAACAGACTAAAGTGCGAAAAATTACACGGACTCCCGTTATGCATTTGGAGTTGTACATGACTACGGGGCTCTCTGGGTACATGGGGATTCCTGACTTCCTCTGGCCACGTTTGTAAACAACTTACTCACTGCTCCACAGCTACCTTGAGTTCTGGCTATTATTAATGTGCGGCCCACACCCGCATGTCCAAACAGGTCACTGAACTCAATGCTTTAGTAGATTAGACAGTGAAAAGTGCTGCACAATCCTCGATAGTTGTAGTCTCCTCGGGTTCCCATCAAGCAATCCTCCATAACTCAAGCAGAACGAGTTTGCCAGACATGTGGGAGGTGCGTACTTTTCAGGGGACGCCTCTGAGGAGGAGTGCAAGCTGTGGTTCCAGATGGGGTGCCAGAAAGACCCCGACCCAGGTTTTTGGATCACCCCAGCGGGACAGGTTTGTGTTCCTACACAGTTTTTACCAATATTGGTCAATTATGGACACACCTGGAAAAGGAGGGAATGGTTGTTAACCTGCACCCTGCACACTGGGTACCATTTTCGTGTCCCTTGACCATTTTCGTGTCTACAAGTTGATGTTACTGAATTGCCTAGAGTACATTGCTATAGATACTGCTTAGTTATTATAGATACATTTAATAGATGGATTGAAGCTATTCCAACTACCAATAATACTGTTATGACTGTTGTGAAGGTATTATTACGGGATATAATTCCCAGGTATGGCCTGCCAGAGATGCTGAGCTCTGACAATGGCCCACACTTTGTGGTGAAAGCAAGCGAAGGGGTGTGTAACAAACCAGCTATCAAGTAACAATTCCACTGTGTACACCACCCACAGGCCGCTGGCTTAGTGTCAATGGCACTCTGAAGAGTAAGTTGGCCAAACTAACAGCGGAGACTGGACTCACTTGGTTGAAGGTTCTACTGTTAGACCTATTCCACATGAGGGTCACCCCACAGGGGAAATCAGAGTTGTCACCAGCTGAAATCATTTATGGACGGCCCATGAGGACACCCTGTGGACCAAGACCTTGTGCACCATTGTTCCCAGAAAGTCTACCAGGTAAATTGGATATGCATACCCTCGGGGAAGAGATGGGAAATACATATGCCAACTAAACAAAATTTTCCAAGCATTACATTCACAGGTATGACGGGCTTACAAGGAAGAGAACTACCGCGCAGAGAGGAGTGACTATCCCACCCAAGAACCTGGGAATTTTGTCCTGACCAAGAACTGGGATTGAGGGAAACTCAGACCTCGGTGGAGAGGACCATATTAGGTGTTACTGACCACTCCACGGCTCAGAGACTGAAGGGGCAATCTCGGTGGATACATCGAACAGACTACAAACGTGCTACTGAAGGAACTGAGTAGAAGGGCTCTCTCGGACTAAAGGAAAAAGTATTGGTTGATAGTGGTGTGACGATCCTCTAGGTTTCTTGCCGTGGACTGTCATTTTAAGAGAGTGCCGAGTGACTTCAGCCGCCGGCTTTATCGGCTCCTGTTTCTTACTGAGAGAGAGGGAGGGGTGGAACTATTTGACTCTGCAGCGTGTTTACACTTGCTCACAGCTTGTGTTTACATAGCTCGCAGTTTGCTTTATTTAAGCAAGGACAGTCAGAGACAGACAGTCAGACGGAGAGAAAGAAAGAAGATGGAAGGTTTGAAACAAAGGACCTAGAGGCTGAAGTTCGGTGTTTGAACTCTCCTGTGCCCACAAGGGTGGGTTGATTATTGATCCAGCAAATTCTGAATGTGTGATTGTCACTTTGTTTGATCCACTGGAGTGGATCTTTAGGTTTGGCAGTGTCCTGTGAAGATCACTTGTGCTAACCCTTGCCTGGGGGTGGTAATTCACTTGTACAGGGTACCCCGTGACAAATCACTGTTGGTGGTAATTCGTATAATCCATATGGGGATTTTGATGGAGTATCCTGTGGCTACCGCTTTTGTTAACCCTGAACTGGATTTGGGTGCGTTATGTGGTAACCACTTGTGAGAAAGGTATTCTGTGGAAATCACTGTTGGTAATACTTTGTGTGTTGGATCTGGATTGGGAGACCTTGTGGAATCTACTTGTGTGTTAACCCTTGCCTGGGTGGTAGTTCCCTTTGAAGACGGTACCCCTGTTATCAGCTAGTTTTGGTGATAATTCATATGTGGATTTGGAACGAAGACGGATAAGATCTTCGGCGACTGTTACTCTGTTTTACCACTGTGGAACTTGTGGAATTGGAAGCAATTGCCTACTCTCGACATTCACCTTGGATTACAAATATCTCTCTCGTCATTTATTCCGTGGATGAGCTGAACTTTCATACTTTACCATCTTCAGACTCTAAGCTTGGTATTCCCTGAGCTCAATGGTTTGGGAGTTATATTTACACATATGTATACACATAACCATAGAACACTACAGCACAGTACAGGCTCTTCAGCCCTCCATGTTGTGCCGACCCTTATAACCCTTAAAAAAAATGTACTAAATCCACACTACCACATAACCCTCTATTTTTCTTTCATCTATGTGCCTGTCCAAGAGGCTCTAAAACAGCCCTAATGTTATAGCCTCCACCACCATCCCTGGCAAGTCATTCCAGGCACCCTCAAAAAACTTAACACTGATGTCTCCCCGAAACTTCCCTCCCTTAATTTTGTACATATGCCCTCTGGTAATTGCTATTGCTGCCCTGGGAAACAGATACTGACTATCCACCCTGTCTATGCTTCTCATAATCTTGTGGACCTCTATCAAGTCCCCTCTCAATCTTCTACTCTCCAAAGAGAAAAGTCCCAGCTCTGCTAACCTTGATTCATATGACATGTTCTCCAAACCAGGCAACATCCTGGTAAATCTCCTCTGCACTCTCTCCATAGCGTCCACATCCTTCCTAAATGAGGTGACCAGAATTGAACATAATACTCTAAGTGCAGTCTCACCAGAGATTTGTAGAGTTGCAACATGACCTCTCTACTCTTGAACTCAATCCGCCTGTTAATGAAGCCTAGCATACCATAGGCCTTCTTAACCACCCTATCAACCTGTGCAGCAACCTTGAGGGATGTATGGATTTGAACCCCAAGGTCCCTTTTGATTGTTTTGCTTAAGTTGTTATAAGTAGATACAAATAAAGATAGTGGTGTTAACATCAAAACCAGGCTCCATGTGTGGTATATTGCTGCTGGTTCATTTAAATTGTTACAGGTATGTAACAGTGGTGTTTGTGTTTATGTCTTTGAGAGGGATCACGCCAGCATCCGGGGTCCCCATGTTAACAGATTTCTGTGTCTCTGTCACACCGATGCCAAACAGGTAGAACTAGGGGCCTGTATGACAGTAATCCAATGTCCAATGACAGTAATCCTGCTCAATCAGAGTGAGGAACTCTCTGCCTGGGCTTTCACAAATAATGCCAGGGGAAGAGAGATGAGGAATTAGGGTCCAGTCAGAGATGACTGTGGCTGTCAGTGTTTTGAGGGATGGTATCTCAGGCTCCCACCGAACACACCTTCCTAGACTGGGAAACATGCATCCTGGCCATACTTGCAGGTGCCCGGCAGCGGAGAGTAAAAACTGAGACTGAGCGATTTTGGATGATCACTTTTCTCTCCTACGGAGTAGCCAGGAATTTACGAGATATAATCAATTTGGCTACAGCGCTTGAGGAGCTGGCCACAATACTGCAGGGACCCTGACAGAAACGCAGGCCCAAGTAACAGAAATATCCACTGAAATGATTGTAATCTGGCAAACAGTCCTACAGAATCATATGGCTTTAGATTTTATCCTAGCTGAGAAAGGGGGAACCTGTGCTATTATTGACACAGGATGCTGCACATATATCTCTGATGAGTCTACCAACATTACTCCCTCTCTGAGCACACTGCCAAGGAGATTGACAGCATCAAGAAAGTAGGGCAGGATTTACACGGGTTCACCGAAGGTTCGAAATGGTGGTCTTTGACAGCCTGTTTGTTAATATGTGGGGCATGATATTGCATTATGTCCTAATAGTTGTGCATATCATTGTTATAATTACTGTTGAATGCTGTTTTTACTCACTGATAAGTCAATGTTGTACTCAGTTGCTTTCTCTCTGTAAAAAACTACTGCTTTGTTGATCATGTAATGATCAAAAGGAGGGAGTGATAAAGTATGCAAAAGGGTTAACACTTGGTTAAACAATAGCAGCCTGTTTTTCTGAAAGAAACTGCTGATGAGCACCAGATGTGTTAAGCCAAGCTGAGCCATATTTCTTCTTGAGAGAAGCTAGCTCGGGTTCCAGGATGCTCATCTCCTTGTTTACTCACGCGTAGAGATAGGGCAGCTTCAGTCTGTTCTAAGGCATTATGACTATTTTGTAATTTGTCTTTAGGGGCTGTCATGTAGTAAATAACGTTGGCTCCAGCCTGTCTTGTGTGGGGGGTATCTGGACAGATATATCTGTGGTATAACGCAAATTGTTAGTCAGTTAGTGGACTGGGCGGGAACAGTCATAGACTCTTCCTATTTGAGTGACTAACTGAGTAAGCCCCAGGTGCTTGGAATAAACAGTTTGTGCTTATACGGTCCCTGAGTGAATTTATCGGGATTAGACTTTGATAGAATGGGATAGCTTTTAAAGGGCTGGGCTACTGGAAGGACATTACCAGACCTGAAGTGATTCCAACTGGGTCTGTCAGAGGCATAACTGGTTCTTCTGGGCACATTCAGTCTCACTCCCAACTATTTCCTACCTTCCTTTGTACAGGTATGTAATGTCTAAAGGACCAGAGTTTGAGTAAATGAGACTCACCAAACTTTTTCCTGACTGAATCACTGGATTCTCTGAGTCAGATAGGTTCTCTCCAGTTGATGCTCTCAGTCCTCGGGCAGGTTCACTTGTTGCTGTTCCCTCGTCTACAGTCGTGGTTTCCTTCCAGTTGGGGTTTTTCTTCCAACAAATCTCTCACCGCAGGTCTAACTTTAACGTGAAAGATAATGAAGCACATTAACAATAAAAAGGAGAACCAAACATTTCTGCTATATGTTACTAAGAACAAAACTCACTGAAACTTAAATGTTGAAGGCAAATATAATGATCTCAGTGAACAAATCTGTAACACATCACAAAACCTGATGTGGGATAGGAAGGAGTCATCGTTCTGTCATGGTAAGATGTAAGACGCAGGAAGATAATTAGGTGATTCGATCCATCAAGTCTGCTCCACCACTCAACCGTGGCTGAGATTTATCCCAATACCATATCCCTGCCTTCCTGCTGTAACCCTGAAGCTACTTAGCAATCATGAGTATATTAATCTCTGCCATAAATATACCCAAATGGCAGCCTCAACCACCATCTGTGGCAACAAATTCCACAGATCAGACATCTTTTGGATGAAGAAATTTTTGTCAACTCAATTTTAAAGGTAAGCATCTTTATTCTGACACTGTGCTGTCGGATCACAGACTCTCCATCTTATGGAAACATCCTCTCCATGTCCACTGTATCCAGGCTTTTCAGCATTCAGTAGGTTTACTTTGCCATACATCTCCCCCACCAACCCCACAGTCCCTCTGAACTCCACTGAGCACAGGTCCAGAACCACCAAATGCTCCTCATACATAAAGCCAATCTTTCCTGTGATTATTCTTGTAAATCTTGTCAGCAACAACTGTACTGAACACAAACAGGTACCAGGATAATTTACAGAGAAAAGTTGTGCTTTCTTCACTGCTCTACGATCACAGAATGACCCATTTCCATTTCCAGGTTAAAACAGGTCCATTTCAGGAAATATAAACCATTCCAGGGTGAATGTAATAAACAGAAACTGGAATTACCAGAAACACTCAGCAGGTAAGGACCAGCTGTGTTGAGAGGAACAAACTTTTCAATTCAGGTTAATATATTTCATCAGAATGACTTCAAACATTTTCAGTTTTTAGTGCAGATCTCCAGAAACTTGAGATTGTGCATGATTTCTGCCGAGTAACAGACAGGTGACAGTCGGTGTGGGGGGGGGGGGGGGGGGGTGATTTCCAAACACAGTTCAACACCAAACTCAAGGGTCTATTTCTACTGTTGTAAACACGGAACTGCCCATTTACTCATAGCCTCTCCCTGTGAGGGATGGAATGGGAAATCATCCTCTCCTCAGATTAGCAGTCATTGCTTCCAAAGGAACTCCAGAAACAAACTGCTGATCCCAGACCAGAAATACTCACTCAACACCTTATAAGCCCAAGCAGCTCGATCCCCGGGTCCATTTTACCTGGATCAAGAACTGTGAATAGTTAAGTGAGTAGAAGATGAACTGAACTCCAAAAGTTAAAGTTAAAGATGAAACACCCGATTCAACATTTTAAGCAACATTTTTGTTTTGTGTAATTTTAGAGTGAAAAAAATAAAGGAACAGCATGCAAAAGTTTGGGGACCCTAAGAGATTTAAGCTCTCAGACGACTTTTACCAATGTCTCAGACCTTTATGAGATTGTTAGTGCTATGGCTTGTTCATAATCTTTGTCAGGAAAGTCCAGGTGATGCAAATTTCAAAGCTTTATAAATACCCTGACTCCTCAAACCTTCTCCCAGCAATCAGCAGCCATGGGCTCCTCTAAGGAGCTGCCTAGCACTCTGAAAATTAAAATAATTGATGGCTACAAAGCAAAGGGAGGCTATAAGAAGATTGCAAAGCATTTTCATGTAGCCGCTTCCTCAGTTCGTAACATCATTAAGAAATGGCAGTTAACAGGAATGGCGGAAGTCGTCCAAGAAATCTTTTGCACAGAACTGCTCATAGGATTGCTCGAAAGGCAAATCAAAACCCCCGCTTGACTGCAAAAGACCTGGAAATAAACATCACATCATCTGTACAAAAAGCTAAAGGTATAACGGGATGGCTTCTACAACAGGATAATGATCCTAAACACACCTCAAAGTTCACAATGGACTACCTCAAGGTACAAGCTGAAGGTTTTGCCATGGCCCTCACATTCCCCCGATCTAAACATCATCGAAAATCTATGGATAGACCTCAGAAGAGCAGTGCATGCAAGACGGCTCAAGAATCTCACAGAACCGGAAGCCTCTTGCAAGGAAGAATGGGCAACAATCCCCAAACAAGAATTGAAAGGTTCTTAGCTGGCTACAGAAAGCATTTACAAGCTGTGATACTTGCCAAAGGGTTGTTACTAAGTACTGACCATGCAAGGTGCCCAAACTTTTGCTTCAGACCCTTCTCCGTTTTTGTTATTTTGAAACTGTAAAAGATGGAAAAGAAAAAGTAATCGAGCTTAAAATATTAAAAAATGTGTCATCTTTAACTTTATGCCTTTTGGAACTCAGGTCATCTTTTATTCACTATATTGCTATTCACAGCAACAGAAATTTTGACCAGGGATGACCAAACTTTTGCATGTCACTGTATGTGATTTTCCTGCTAAATGATACTTTAAAAAGTCAGATTTCCAAATATCACTCCCCACTTGCAAATTATCGAGCAACTACTGCGTTGCCACAATACACACTGGTAACACCAGTTTCTGTATTGTACATAAATATTTCCCCTGAACACCCACCCCCCTCCAGGTGACTGACAGGGGTGAACTCGGTGATGGCAATGCCAAGGAATATGAAGGGAAGGGCAGTAGTCTGTCTCACTGGAGTCTGGCACATTTGTGATGTGAAAGCTACTTGTTGCCCAGGGCAAAGGTGTTTGATATCAGTAAGTACGCAGACAGAATGGGTCAAAGCATGTCCTCGCCGGTAGAAAACGCCAGAACAAGCAACAAACACAAAATGCCGGAGGAACTCAGCAGGCCTGGCAGCATCGATAGAAAAGAGTACTAAAGCTGAGTTCCTCCGGCATTTTGCGTGTGTTGCTTGGATTGCCGGCAGCTCCGGTTGGAGGCAGAACTAAGGTGATTGTCTCAACAGCTGATGGAAAGACTTTGTTCCCTTTCTCCGAGTTCCTGATCCCTGCATTTAGTTTTCTGGAGCTCGGCTCTGTCTGTGAGATCTATTTGCTCCCATTCCCTGATTAACCGGAAGCTCCCCGGGGCTCGTGTATGGATCGTGGGGCTGAGAGAGAGGAAAAAGACCTGTCCTGTGCCGAGTTTGCGAGCCACGGGTGTTTAGTGTTCACAACAATTGTCACTCAATTAAAGCCCACCCAGCACCCGCTCTTACCTCCACCGGTCCTCCCGACATTTTGTGTACTGCGCGCATGCGGAGTTATCCAAGACAGGGGCAAGCTTGACGCCTGCGCATTTGATCGGTGCTTCAAGCGACGGCGATATTTTAAACGCATGGCATTATGGGTACGCACGGTGCCATTAACGGTTTCTGCAAGCACCGGTTTCATGCCCATACTTCAGTTTGTTTTCTGTGTAGAAAAATCAGCAGTTTTGTTTTTTTTTTACCCAGAAAGCAGCTTCCATAAACGATACACTCCATATCAACAGGCATTTCGTTTATTTAATGCCAAAGTACAATCGTCTTACAAATACAGATATGAAACACAAGAGATTCTGCAGTTGCTGGAAAACAGCGACGCACACACACACAATGCTGAAGGAGCTCTGCAGTTCAGGCAGCAACTAAGCAGAGGAGTACACAGTCCAGACATGCTGAAAGGGCTCGGTCTAAATGCTGTCCATTTATTCCTCTCCACATTTACTGCCTGATCTGTTGATTACCTGCAATGTTTTGTAGACATTAACCATTTTGTTTTTCAATTGATCAGTTTCCAAATGTTACTCATCATTCATTCATAGCCACACCCTGCTGGTCTGGTATCTCTTCCTCCTCCTCCTTGTAACCTCCAGACCCCGTCTCTTTCTGGAGACCTAGAACCTTGATTGGTGCTGGCAACTCTTTGGATTCTGACTTTACTCCACCGAAGATTCACTCGCTAGTCTGCTGTCAGGCTTTAAAGGCGCATTGCAACAACCCAGCTGTCTGAGGCACAGTCCTTTGAAATTAGTGATTTGTGAGTGTGGTAGAGACAGGTGATTTGATACAGAACTGACTTATCGTTCACGGATCCACAGTAATAAACATCAGTCTAGTTTAAGGCTTACATCAGCAGAACAGACTCCTCCAATGCCCAATGACCAGGGTTCAGTCCTGGGTGCGATGAGCAGCCACAAAAGCTGTAGAATCTGACAGTAACAGTCCCTCGTGAACCTGCAGCGGCCTTCAGTCACCGTAGTGGTTGAACATTTAACACGGAGCTGATGTGAACTTACACACTGACGTGAAGTTGCTGTTGCTGCAGCAGCTGGGATGATCGAGTAAAACTCTTTGCTCACTCCGGACAGAATGTGGCCTCTGTTTATTATAAAGTCACCGGAGCATCACAAGGTGGGTTAAGTGAATGAGTCTCTTCACATACACGGAGCAGGTGAACGGCCGCTTCCGACTGCGAAGCTGTTGGTGTATCTGCGATGGCTGACTGAATCCCTTCCAAAACGAGAGCCAGTGAATGACGTCACACTGCTGTCAACTTCATGGCAATGTATCCAATCAGATCACAGACATGGACACGTGTTCGGTCTCTCCTGGCAGCGAGTGGGGCGTTGTCTTCTCCAGCATCTCGGCCTCTACATTCACGGATCAGTGGCATTCAAACGCTGGTGAACTGACAGAAACAGCGGAGCTATCGTTCTGTTGTGTTTGTGATTCCCACACAGAGATCTTTTGACATTTCTACACTGTTAAAAGTTTACAGATCACGTCAGTGGGTGAGGGACAACATTTCAACTCAGGTAATTTTAATCTCCATGGTGCCTTCAGAAAAAAACACTGTCACAGCTCAAAACAATTTGGAGGAACAAGACTTCATCTTCTAACTGGATACAGTTCCGGCATCAGACACAATATCAAACTCTCTGCATCCCTCTCTGTATCAAAATGGATAATTCCTCCCCTTCATCAGTCTGGAACTTTGCTCAGTTTGTCTGTCTCCTTCGCATTCTGAGCATGCGCCACACACCCACTGAGATCACATTTTATTTACACGGACGCGACGAGAGACTTTCTGATTATTATGTCCCTCATGGCATCTGTCGGTGGTAAACTCAGAGTCAGCAATGCAATTGATCCTCAGGAGTAGGTGATTAGGCTTTTTCGTTGGAGATCGATAAACTGCAGGTAGTGTGTGGCTGGATGAGTGGTTCATTTTCAGACTGGAAGGAGGAAGCGTTTCGAGTACCCCAGAGATCAGTTCCTGACCACAGTTGTTCACAGTTTAATGTCCTGGCGGAGGCAGCGAGATGTGAGATGTCCCAGACTGCCGGTGACGCAGAAAGAGTGGAGTTGGGGTAGGGGAGGCTATTCACATGAAATTTCGTAGCTTTGCAATCAGTACATAGTGCACTGTGGGGCTGCAGTGGCGGGTTCCATTGCTGGGATCAGTGCACAGTCACTGTGGGCGATGAGGATTTTGTGAATAAATCGCCATTCTCCAATTAAGAATCTCCAGCCGCGGAGCAAGCCTATGGTTTGTAGATTTAAGTTGTATGTATGGCATTGTGGTAACCGGATACTATAGCCCTCCACGAGCTCTTTATCCAGTCCTTTCAATATCCGACTTCATCCGTAAATTTGACCACAGGGCCATCAATACTGTTATCCGATGCATTGCCATAGAACACAAAAAGAAATGTTGCTAACCAGACCCCTGTAGACCTCTGGGGTAATAATCTCAGAATTGGTGCCTGTGCTCCTGCTCGCGATGAAAGAATATCATTGTCAGGCCTATTAATGTGTGGCTGAGAGACTTGTCTATGGGGCAGGGCTTCAGATTCCCGGATCATTGGGGCCTCTTCCGGGGGAGGTACGACCAGTACGAAAAGGACAGGTTGCACCTGAACCCAAAGGGGTCCAATATCCTCGCGGGCATAGATGAAAAGGAAAAGAGGAATTATGGGAGGAAGCTGGCAACTAATATCAAAGAAGGTATTAAAAGCTTTTTTGTTAAGAATATTAAGTGTAAATTAGAGACAAGTGTAGGTATAGAACCAATGCAAATTAATGCTGTAGATATTGTAATGAGAGATGCAGAGAGGGCAGTGGAACTGAATGAGTGGAAGACGTCTGCAGTATATCAGACATTCAAGAGTGTCACGGAAGTGAAGTTTGTGCAGTGAAAATTATGACTGAAAAGTTGCTCAGGAAGCTCAATGGTCTGAGGTTGGATAAATCTCATGGACCTTAAGGAATGCTTCCTTGTATTCTGAAGGGAGCAGTTGGAGAGATTGCAGAGGCATTAACGATGATCTTTCAAGAATTATTAGATTCTGGCATTGCACCAGATGACTGGAAAATTGGAAATGTTACCCCGCTATTTAAGAAGCAGCAGAAAGGAAACTATAGACGTGTTAGCCTGGCATCAGTGGTTTGGGAAGGTGTTGGAATCGATTGTTAGGTATGAGATCACGGAGCACCTGAGACACATGACAAGAGATGCCAAAGCCAGCATGGATTCCTGAAAGGAAAATCCTGCCTGAGAAACCCACTGCGAATCTTTGAGGAAATTATCAGCAGGGTACACAAAGGAGATGCAGTAGATATAGTGTACTTGGATCTTCAGAAGTCCTTTGACAAGATGCTGCACATGATGCTGCTTAGCAGGATAATAGGCCATGGAATTACAGGGAAGTTACTAGCATGGGTGGAGCATTGGCTGGTCAGCAGAAAGCAGAGTGGGAATAAAGCGGTCCTATTCTGGCTGGCTGCCGGTTATGAGTTCCACAGGGGTCAGTGTTGGGACCGCTGCTTTTTACGATGTATGTCAGTGATAAGGACAATAGTATTAATGGATTTGTGGCTAAGTTTGCCGATGATACAAAGATAGGTGGAGGAGCGGGTAGTGTTGAGGAAACAGAGACCCGACAGAGAGACTTAGATAGTTTATGGGAAAGGGCAAAGAGGTGGCAAATGAAGTACCAAGTTGGAAAGTGTATGATCATGCACTTCGGTGGAAGAAATATACGGGCAGACAATTATTTAGATGGGAAGAGAATTCAAAATGCAGAGATGCAAGTGGTCTTGGGAGTCCTTGTGCAGGATACCCGAAATATTAACTTCCAGGTTGAGTCGGTGATGAAGAAGGCAAATGCAAAGTTGGCATTCATTTTTAGAGGTACAGAATACAAGAGCAGGGACATGATGGTGAGGCTGTCGGGGGACCACACTTTGAGTATTGTGTGCAGTTTGGGCTTATTTTAGAAAGGATATACTGATGTAGGAGAGGGTGCAGAGAAGATTCATGAGAATGATTCCAGGAATGAAAGATTTACCGTATGAGGAACGTCCAGCAGCGCCTGGGCTGGATTCCCTGGAGTTCATAGAAACATTCAGAATTGAAGGACGTCTGTTTAGAACTGAGGTGAGGAGAAATTACTTCAGTCAGAGGGCATGAAAGGGTATGGTGTGAAACCAGGGGAGTGGGGATGACAGGAAGAATCGGATCAGCCCATGATTTACTGGTGGATCAAAATCAATGGGTTGAATGACCTATCTCTATTCCTGTATCTGATGGTCTTATAGATTTACTCGTCCGTGTGTCTTCATCCATTTCAGATTTTCAGAAAGTATGTACTTTTCAATATCTTAAACATATGGATTTCTGCAGATGCTGGAAATTCAAAGCACCACACACAAAATGCTGGAGGAACTCAGCAGGTCAGGCAGCATTTCTGACATGAATCAACAGTCTACGATTCAGGCCGAGACCTTCCTTCAGTTCTGGAAAGTTAGGAGGAAGACTCCAGGCTAAAATATCGTGGTTAAGGGAAAGTGACAGGTGAAGCCAGGTAAGTATGAAAGGTAAGGGGCTGGAGAGGAAGAAATCTGGTAAGAGGGGACAGTGGAGCACAGGGAGAAGGGAAGCAGGTCAAGACGCCATGTGAAGTGATAGGCGGGTGAACATAGGCATGGGGCCAGAGAGGTGAATAGAAGGAAAAGGGAGGGGTGAGGGATTATTTTTTACCGATATTCATGACATTAGGTTGGAGGCAAACTCGACGGAAAGTAAGTTGTTGCTCTTGCACCGTGACCGAAGAGGAAGCAACCGAGCCAAAATGGGAATGAAAATCAGAAAGAAGATGTTTGGACGCCGGAAAGCTGAGCTTGTGACCGATGGAGTGGTGGTGCTCAATGAAAACAACCCCAGTTCATCACGGATCTCCCCAATGTACAGAAGCCCGCATCGGGAGCAGGAAACACAACAGACTTCCACAACAGTTTGGCAGCTGAAGTGGTGCCTCACCTGGGAGAAATGACTGGGCCCCTGACGAGAGCTGAGTGGACAGGTGGAGTACTTTGTCCATTTGCAGGGAAAAGTGCCGGTGGAAGATCAGCAGTGAGGGAAAGATGAAAAGAGGAATCACGGAGGGAGTGTTCCCTGCGGAGTGATGGGTATGTGAGGCAGTGATATGTTTGTTTGTAGCGTCCATTTAAAATGGACACAGCCCAGCCACGCTCACCTGATCTTCTGGCTGCCCTGATAGTGATAGAGTTCCTCTTGCACTGCCTACCACACACTGCCCCTCTGCAATCAACATATTCTGCTCATGCAAGCAGGCAGTTCGCTCCACCTCGTCCATGGAGTTTCACAGCATCGATGTGTGTAGTGAGGTCTACAAAGTCCATGCTGGTGTTTCTGCCCACGCCAATCTCTTTAATTCTCTCATGTTGCAGTAATGAATTTTCCTGTGATGGGGAAATATCTCTGTCTATCTGTGCTTCTGTCCATCTATCTATTTTTCTATCTTCCATTTAAGTTTCTGTTCAGTACTCCCTCACAAAATACACACACACACACACACACACACACAGACACACAAACACACTCACAGAGACACACACACACACACAGACACACACACACACAGAGACACAGACACACAGAGACACACACACACACACACACACACAGACACACAAACACACACACAGAGACACACACACAGAGACACAGACACACAGAGACACACACACACACACAGACACACGCTCACACAGAGACACACACTCACACACATACATACACACACACACACACACACACACACACACACACACACACACACACGCACACACAACTAGAGTTTCAATTTCACGGAATTTCAATTTCTTTGCCCCAATGGAACTTCATTTTTTCGGTCTTTTTTATATATTCTGCGCTTATCTGTTCACTGTTCACTGAACTTAAGGTACTCGGGAGTATTTATTATATATTATATTAGCTCTTATAGATAGCGGGGTCAAGGGATATGGGGAGAGGGCAGGAACGGGGTACTGATTGTGTATGATCAACCATGATCACAGTGAATGGCTGTACCGGCTAGAAGGACCGAATGGCCTACTCCCGCACCTATTGTCTGCTGTCTATTGAAATTCATGCAGAAGCGCCAAATGGATTTTAGTGAGAATTTTGATAATGTTCCCCAGATTAGGCCGGGTCAGGGTGGCAGGAAGCAGAGGTCCAGGGGAACTTGGCTTTGTGGATACTGAGATGACCTGACCACAGAGGCAGAGGGTGCTGGTAGAGTGAGAAGTGTATTCTCTCTGGAAGCCGGTACCCAGGACTGTTCTGAACCGATTTGTTCCGACAACCGTGTTTGTTGTGATGTTTACTTCACTCGGAAGGTGACGCGAACGTGGATGCGGGTTCAATTGCAGCATTGAAGAGAAGTTTGTCTGGGTACATGGATGAGGGAGGTATTGACATCTAGAGTCTGGGTGCACGTGGATGGGTCCAGGCAGAGAATTGCACAGACTAGATGGGCCGAAAGCCCTGTTTCTGTGCTGCAAGAGAATGAATTACATTGTGCGTCCTGCACAAGCCAATTTCCCAGGAGACTTAAATCATTCTAACGAAATGTCCTAAAAATCTGCAAAAACAAGAAACACTCAATGGATGAAGAATATCTGTGGAGAGGAACAAAGACAGGCAGACAGACAGACATACTTTATCGATCCCGAGGGCAACTTGGTTTCGTTACAGCCGCGACGACCAAGAATATTGAAGAAATATAGCAATAGAAAACCATGAATAATTAAATAATAATAAGTTAATCATGCCAAGTGGAAATAAGTCCAAGACCAGCCTATTGACTCAGGGTGTCTGACACTCCGAGGGAGGAGTTGTAAAGTTTGATGGCCACAGGTAGGAATAACTTCCTATGACGCTCAGTGTTACATCTCGGTGGAATGAATCTCTGGCTGAATGTACTCCTGTGTCTAACCAGTACATTATGGAGAGGATGGGAGTCATTGTCCAAGATGGCATGCAACTTGGCAGCATCCTCTTTTCAGACACCATCGTCAGAGAGTCCAGTTCCACCCCCACAACCTCACTAGCCTTACGAACGATTTTGTTGATTCTGTTGGTGTCTGCTACCTCAGCCTGCTGCCCCGGCACACAACAGCAAACACAATAGCACTGGCCACCACAGACTTGTAGAAAAGTTAATGTTTCAGCTCAAACACCCTGTGTCGGAATGGCTTCAAACAATTTCTGATGTGATTTCAGGTCTCCAGCATCTTGAGTGTTTATTTAATTTCCAGCTGCTCAGACAGACGACAGTGAGTGGGAATTCCCAAACACGGTGAGGATACTGAACCCGAGGTAGGTAACCAACGATGCAAACACTGAACAGCTCATTCCAGGTACTCACTGCCTCTGAGTATTGAGATTACCTCGCAGGTCAATTCCATCTCTCCGATCTTTTCGATCTGTGGCCATTCAGCCCCTCTAACCATCAACAAGATGGCAGCTTCCATTTCATTGCAATCTCTATAACAAATACTCGCTAACCACTTTGTTATCCTTCTATTGAATTAATTTCCATCTTCTGCAGCCCGGTGTTACCCCAAACACTCACCTCCCACCCCCGTCACTATCTCCACCTTCCCATCTACCCCCTCACCTGGATGCACCTCTCACTCCCCAGCTCTTGCCCCATCCCCACCCCTCACCTCTTTTCTCTGACTATTTCCCGTCCACTCTCAATCCAGAGGGAGGATCTCGGCCCGAAATGTTGACGGTCCATTTCCCTCCACAGATGCTGCCCGACCCACTGAGTTCCTCTGGCAGTTTGTTATTTGGTCTGTCTAACCCGTGTTGGTATGGGGAGCGGGATTTTACACCATATTCCAGGTACAATCTCAACAAATCCCAAATAATTGTCACTTTGTCCGGACCATTGACCCCGTTTGCAGGTCAACAGTCTGGCGGTGTTTGCCCCCCCCCCCCCCCCCCAATGTGGTGAATGTCTCTGCTCGCCTCCACCGTGGGCTCAGACATTTCCACAGATGAGCCCCTCCTGTCCCCACCGGGACAAACATCCTGTCCGCCTCCTCTCTCACCATCTTCATCCTTTCAGTAAAATCCACTCTCCCTCACTCCCCGGGGAACCGGCATCAAACCGATGGGCCGAGCGGTCTCCTCCTACCTCTCAGCGATACATCAGACTCGGACCGCAGGAGACGCTTCACAAGCGCCTCAACTTCCCTCGGAGGGAAATGGAAATAAATCAGAAAGCGGACATTTACTTTGGGATTTGTTCCGCCCTGACGGCAGATCGACACTTGAGCGGGAAACGCCCACTCCGCGGGTCCGCTTCTACTACTGGCTGTAACCCGTGATGAACATTCCTGCGCACCAATGGGAATAGCGCAGCTCTTACTTTGGTTTTCAGCGGTGGGGGAGGGGTGGTCACGTGATTGGTAGCTCAGCCGTTAAACCGATAAAGCTCGAGCTCTCCAGCGCGTTGGTGACGTACACACCGCGCACGCGAGGGCAGGTCCCGGTGTGGGGAGCCCATGTGTGACGTCAGTCGCGTGGGGGGGCGGAGCTGTGTGACGACACCCGTGGCGGAGCGCTGGCATTTAAAAATGGACGTTTCTGATGATTTCAGTGGGACAACAACATTAATCGCGGGTTTCATCACTGAATCCAGTGTTGTGAGATGTAAAGTCCCCTGTTATGTGTCCGGCTGTGCCGTGTTGTTGGTGGAGTGGGCAGCGTGGTGTTTGTCTCGATTCCGGTCACAACACCAGAATGGCCAGCGGGGTCCACACACAGTGTATTAGTCAACAGAACACCTCTCGTCCCTGCAGTCTTTGTCTCCTCGTAAACTCAACACCCTGACACTGTGGACCATAGACACCCCTTCCTCTTTAAAGCCAGTTATTCATTCAGACAGCTGATCGCTGAGAGGAATTATATTTATTGGTCATTAAAGTTCGCCCAGATTCGTTTGGACAGATTTGATGTGGAGTTCGGAGTTCGGACGGCCGAACTCTCCCCGTTGTCCAAACATCCTTCCAGGTGAGGCGACACTTTACCTGTGCATCTTCCGGGGTCGCCCGTTGTATCCGCTGCTCCCGATGCGGCCGCCTCTGCACTGGTGACACCAGTTCCTCCGCAGTTGTGCGGGGCAGGGTTGTCTTTTGGGGGGCGGATCGATGTTAATGTTCCCTTTTGTACGGTGGGTTTTGGGGGTTGATGATCGGGATGCCGTTCTTTTTGATGCGGGGGGTGGGGTGGGAGTTAGATTTTTTTTGTCTGAACGACTTTCATGCTCTTTCTTTGGTTTGTGGTTCTCTGAAAGAAAAACGTAAGAGTAGTTTTTGGATACCTGCTTTGTTAATAAACTGACTTTTGAACTATCTGCTCCCAGCAGGACCTCCCGGTGTCCAAACATTTTCATTCCCATTCCCGTTCCGACGTGTCAACCCATCGCCTCCTCTTCTGCCGATTTAAGGCCAGGGTCCAGGATCTGCACCTTATATTCCTTCTGGGTTGCTCCTCCCCCCAACCTGATGGCATGAGTATCGATTTCTCCTTCCGGTGAACAGATCGCCCTCCCTCCCACTCCCCCACTTCCTCTCCGACTTTTCACGTCCTTTCACGTCTCTCTGGGTCCACTGCTCCGATTCTCCACTCCCTTCTCCTATTAGATTCTATTTTCTTTTCTTCTTGAGCTTTCCCACCAACCTGGCTTCAACCTGTCACCTTCTAGCCAACCAATTTCTCGGCCGCCCCGATTTTATTTAGCTAGTTCCCCCATTCCATCTCAATCTTGAAGGAAGGTTCAGCCGGAAACGTCGGCTGTCGACTCTTTTCGATAGATGCTGCCGGGCCTGCTGAGTTCCGCCAGCATTTTGTTTGCGTTGAGCTGGATTTCCTGCATTTGCAGATTTTGTGATTTACCTCCCTGTTGTTCCTCCCGCCTCCGGGCACTGGGGGCGCTGTATGGACCTCCGGCCACTGGTGGCCATGTGTACCTCCGACCGCTGGTGGTGCTGTGGAGAACATCCTGATAAACGCATGCGCACTGCCGAATGCAGCTCTCGTTGGCGGTTCACCGACTCGAGCGGGGTGAGTTGGGGGCAGATCCCGGCGGGTTTGTGTAAATCTGGGCCGGTTGCATTGGGAAAGGGCCGGGCCCGAGCTCTGTCGGACGGCTGCAGCGGGGTGCAGTGCCAATCTTTTAGCTGCCGGAGCTGTACGAGGGGTGATTGATAAGTTCGCGGCCTAATGTTTTACAGCTCTCGGTACTTGCACGTGCTGTTCAACTCTGAGTGATTATACAGAAAGTTTGAAGTTAATCAGTTTTGTGCTGTTTGTGTTATAGATAATTGAAAATTGCTAGGTTTTGTAAAATTAACTCCTTTCACCTTAGGCCGCGAATGTATCAATCACCCCTGGTATGTCACACCCAATTTGTGTATTTGTGTACATGCTCCTTTCACGTACCGGGCAACCTCCTTGTCCCTTTGATGTCATGAGCAGGTACACAAATTGGGGGGGGGGGGAGGGGGAGGGCGTGTGCGTGTGTGTGTAGAGTTTTTTATAATGCCAAGCACTAAACCAAGATGAAAGAAATATATATGATTTCCAGAGCTCCACAGAAATCCAGTGATGAATAAGGCATTAACAAGATTACAGGCAATCACTGCATTTCGGTATATAACTGGTACAATAAAACATATAATACTTAATTTAATAATATGACAGAGTATTGCATGGTTGCATTCACTAATTATCATAAAATATAATGATCAACCAAGTGAAATAACGTTGTTTGCTTAGAAGCCATAAGGTTGTTAGTGAGAAAAATTTATTTTTGTATTAGCGAGTAATCCACGGACCACCACAGTCACAGCTCCAGGATTTCACCAAAAAAACTATCGAATATCTTATCCTAATGTTATTGGTAGTATTTTCCTCACCAGCCACCATCTCCTCTCCCTAACCCCAGTTTCCTTAAAATTCCCTCTATTTAATATGCGGCCGCTGTTAAATTCCCTGCTTGTTTATTTTGACTTATTTTCTAACAGAAGTGCTGGAGTGGTGCTCCGGTGAACTCCGGCAGCACTGCACCACTGTTTAGATCCAAGTAAAATAGACCTGGGGATCAAGCTGCCCTGGTTTATGAGGTGTTGAGTGAGTATTTCTTGTCTGGGATCAACTGTTTGCTTCTGGAGTTCCTTTGGAAGCAATGACTGAGGAGAGAATGAGTTTGTATTCCATCCCTCACAAGGAGAGGCTGTGAGTAATTGGGCTGTTCTGTGTTTGAACCAGTAGAAATAGACCTGGGGGGTTCAGTGTTCGAACTGTGTTTGGAAATTCCTCCTCGCTGTCACCTGTCTGTCAGACAGTGGAAATCAAACAGAAACTCAAGTTGCTGGAAATCTGCACGAAAAATGAAAAGTTCTGAATCCATTCTGACAAAAGATTGTGAACCTGAATCGTTACATTTGTTGCTCTCCCCACAGCAGTTCCTTACCTTTTGAGCGATTCTGGTGAATGCAGTTTCTTTTTATTGCATTCACTCTGGAATGGTTTAAATTTCATGATTGTCTGTTATACTTGGGAATGTGTTCAGTGCAGTTGTTACTAACAAGTTTCACCTGAATAATCTCAGGGATGATGGGCTTTATGTACGAGGAGCATTTGATGGTTCTGGACCTGTGCTCAATGGAGTTCAGAGGGACGGTGGGGGTGGTGGAGGGATGTATGGTTAAGTAAACCTACCAAATGCTGAAAAGCCTGGATACAGTGGACATGGAGAGGATGTTTCCATAAGATGGAGAGTCTGTGATCTGACAGCATAGGCTCAGAATAAAGATGCTTACCTTTAAAATTGAGTTGACAAAAATTTCTTCATCCAAAAGATGTCTGATCTATGGAATTTGTTG
Organism: Hypanus sabinus; assembly: GCF_030144855.1. Taxonomy (NCBI): domain Eukaryota; kingdom Metazoa; phylum Chordata; class Chondrichthyes; order Myliobatiformes; family Dasyatidae; genus Hypanus; species Hypanus sabinus. Next base: position 2,102,266 of record NC_082723.1, read on the forward strand.
ACACAGAGGATGGTTGAGGCTGCCATTTGGGTATATTTATGGCAGAGATTAATATACTCATGATTGCTAAGTAGCTTCAGGGTTACAGGAGGAAGGCAGGGATATGGTATTGGGATAAATCTCAGCCACGGTTGAGTGGTGGAGCAGACTTGATGGATCGAATCGCCTAATTATCTTCCTGCATCTTACATCTTACCATGACAGAACAATGACTCCTTCCTATCCCACATCAAGTTTTGTGACGTGTCAGGGACAATTACAGATTTGTTCACTGAGATCATTATATTTGTCTTCAATATTTAGATTTCAGTGAGCAGAAATATTTTGTTCTCCTTTGTATTGTTAACGTGCTTCATTATCTTTCATGTTAAAGTTAGACCTGTGGTGAGAGATTTATTGGAAGAAAAACCCACAACTGGAAGCAAACCACCACTGAAGATGAGGGAACAGCAGCGAGTGAACCAGCCCGAGGACTGAGAGCACTGACTAGAGAGAAACCCATCTGACTCAGGGTTTCCATTGATTCAGTCAGGAGAAAGTTTGGTGAGTCTCATTTACTCAAACACTGGTCCTTTAGACATTACATACCTATAAAAGGAAGGTCGGGAATAGTTGGAGTGAGCTGAATGTGACCAGAAATACCAGTTATGCCTCTATCAGACCCAGTTGCAATCATTCCAGGTCTGGTAATGTGCTGTCAGTATCCCAGCTCTATAAAGTCTCTCACATTCCCTCAGTGTTTGCTCATTTGAAGAACTTTTATCTTCTGAAGTAGCTTTTGGTCGGTTCTGAGTGTGGAGAGGGAAAGAGGGGTGTTTGTATTTACTATCTTGCAAAAAGAAGTAATTGTTTGCAATTACTTGCTGCAGACTCACTACCCATACCCTGTACATTCTCAACCAGATTATTGACATTCATGACAAGTAGCAATGGGTGTTACCCTGGGGAGCTCCAGGAGGCACGGGCCTTGACTCCAATAAACAACCTGCCATCGTCACCATCTGCTTCCTACCATCGAGCTGTTCCCAGACTCTGGGCTCTGTGACAAACACAATGGTAGCAGCAAGATTAGACAGTGAGTAATATAAAGAGATATTTGTTGCTTCCTGAAAGCTGTCTGATGCAATGGACCTGATCCTCCCTTGCTCACAACATGATCTGCCCTAGTACTCTTCCTTCCGGGTCACACAGTGTCCGATAACCCACATCCCCAACCTCCCTCCACCCCGCCAGTAACCCCACAACTTTCCCACCATTTACCCCACACCCGTACACGTAAACAGATCCTGGTTACCGACATCCACTCTCACTGCTTGGGGAACCAGAACCAACTGATCCTACATTCCTGGCCCAGACTGTCCAGCCGTCTGGTTGGTTCCCGGCCCTTTCCCACTGCAATCGCCTTTCGATTTATACAAACTTGAGATCAGATCCTTCCTCATCGCTGCCCAACCAGGCTCAGAACTTGTTAAGGAGCCTCATTTGTAGCACCTTGTCAAAGGTCTGAAAATCCAAGTACACAACATCAACTAATTCTCCTTTGTCTACTCTGCTTATTATTTCTCAAAGCATTCCAACAAATTCATCAGGCAAGATTTTCCCTTGCAGAAACAATGCTGAGTCCAGCCTATTTTATCTTGTGCCTCCAAGTGTCCCGAACTCACATCCTTAACAATCAACTCCAACATCTTTCAAACCACTGTCAGACTAAGTAGCCTATAGTTTCCTTTCTTCTGCCTCTCTCCCTTCTTGAAGAGTGGAGTGACATTTCTGAAATCTTTATGGGTTGAGCTAAGAAATCACAGGGGTAAAAGGACCCTGATGGCAGTTATCTACAGGCCTCTAAACAGCTACAGTGATGTGGACTACAAATTACAACAGGAAATCGCTGTACCGGAATGGGTATTGTGTAATGAACCAGAGGTGATTCGAGAGATGGAAGTGAAGGAAGCCTTTGGAGGCAGTGATCACAACATGATTGAGTTCACTGTGAAATTTGAGAAAGAGAAGCCAAAATCCGATGTGTCGGTATTTCAGTGGAGTAAAGGAAATTACAGTGGTGTTAGACAGGAACTGGCCAAGGTTGACTGGAAAGAGACACTAGCAGGAATGACGGCAGAGCAGCAGTGGCTGGAGTTTATGCAAGTGAGGAAGGTGCAAGACAGATATTTTCCAAAGAAGAAGACATTTTTGAATGCGGCCGTGGCTGACAAGAGAAGTCAAAGCCAAAGTAAAAAGCAAAGCAGAGGGCATATGTTATGGGGTTCTGCTTCTACAACATTATACAAAACATGGCCAAGGGCACTGCAGGACACAGACAAAAATCAAAATTAATACAAACAGACTTCCGAAATGCAAAAACAACCTCCAGAAGTCCCCAAATACATTGAAGGGCCAGGGCCACCCCCCTACCTTACTGGTCCCAAAATTGTGTAGCTTACTGCCAACATCTTGAATTTTCTGAATCTCTTGGTTTATGCGTTTAGACAAGTCAGTAATATTGGAAGATTCGTCAGGGATTTAAGTACAGCATTCGTTACCTATGATAGCACAGGTTCCTCCTTTTTCTGCTAATATAAAGTCATGGACCACCCGATTCCATCGCACCGTTTGGCGAATTTGGGTGTGGTTCCATGCTGATTGGGTTTGGTTCCATGCTGATTGGGTGTGGTTCCATGCTGATTGGGTGTGGTTCCATGCTGATTGGGTGTGGTTCCATGCTGATTGGGTGTGGTTCCATGCTGATTGGGTGTGGTTCCATGCTGATTGGGTGTGGTTCCATGCTGATTGGGTGTGGTTCCATGCTGATTGGGTGTGGTTCCATGCTGATTGGGTGTGGTTCCATGCTGATTGGGTGTGGTTCCATGCTGATTGGGTGTGGTTCCATGCTGATTGGGTGTGGTTCCATGCTGATTGGGTGTGGTTCCATGCTGATTGGGTGTGGTTCCATGCTGATTGGGTTTGGTTCCATGCCGCTGCCCTGTTCTTTCTCCCGGCAGCCAGGGATCGGCCCTATTTCCACAAACCCAATGAGTTCCATTTAGTGGTTCAGGGGTATCATTAGTTTGACTCTTGGTACAGTTACTACTTCCCACTTGATAGGGTGCACTCTCGTTCTGGTTACACCAGCAAGTAGTCCTAGTGTTACGTATTCAGGCAACCATAAATATATGAGTTCGGCAAGGGTTTCTTATAACAAACAACACGTTTATTAAACACGGAAAACAAACCCCCCCAAAAGTAAACAAACACTAACTTAACCGGAAACAGCTGCTGTGTGGCAGCCCAAACAGTTCTTAAAGCGATATTGCAAAAACAGTTCTTTAAAGTGGTATTGCCAAAAGTTCGATATGCTCACAGTCCATTTAAAAGGAGAGACTTTATAAGACGATTTAAATTCTCTTTCATGTCGCTTGGCTTCGATCCCCGACGTCCAACTTCCCACGAAGAATTTACGAAACGCAACGGCTTAAAGGCACTGACCTTTCCTTCCTCAGTACCTTCAGTCCTTTCTGGTAAAACCCAGAGATTAACATGAAGATAGTCAATGAAATCCTTCCGTATAAGCATCAAACAAAGGTGGAAACCCGTTTCACCGTAGAAAGCGATTCTCCTTGACCTTTAACTCTCGAACTTCGATCTTCACTTTCCACTGTCTCGAACTAGCAGATTCGTAAAGAACCTGCTGGCAATGACCTTTTAAACTTTAGGCATTAGATAAAAACTTCATCCTTCAGCTAAGCTGCGTCATCACCTAAAACAGGCAGTGGCATGGAGTCAACTTGGCAAATCCAGCCACGAACTGCCCCTTCTCACAAGGTGGGATCTACCTTTTATAACCTGTAAAAAAAAACCTGTCACATGATCTCTACTGGCGGGAAAATGATGTCACTCCACCATCACAAGACCATACCTCAAGTCCAGTATAGCTTCAACCCCAGTCACGTGACAAGGGTACCACTGTCACGTGTCACAAGTACGTAACACTAGCCACTGCTGGAGATGTAACTCTTATCCCCGGCCATAGCTTGGAGGGGTCTTGTGGAGGAGATCTACGACTCCAACACTCAAAGCAACACCATCCCCAGTCTTATCTTCCAGACCTGGATATGGTGCAATTGACAATGCTACCATTACGGCTATCAGAAAACACCAGAACTGAATTTACTGCGCTAGTATTCAGGGGCACCACTGACATAGTCTTACCCTGTTGGAGAGTTTGGGCACATACCCAACATGCTCCCCGCTCAACTTGCTTAGCATAGGTGTGGCAGAGGGACAGGAAAGTGTTAAACTGGGGGCCTCCCGAGACAGGAGCATGTTCCCTTAGGGTCATTAAAATCAGCATTAACCAGTACATTTTCCAGTCCTTATCAGTTCTGCCAGTAACGTGTTTACAGTCCGTTCGATGTATCCGCCGGAGCTGCCCTTCCACCATCACTGCAGGAGGTGTTGTCAGTAGCACTTGGTACAGTCCTCTCCAGCTCGGTCCCAATTTCTTATCATCCCAATTCTTAAGCAGGACAATTCTCTAGGATGGATGGTGAAGTAGTCACCTCTAGTTTGGGTTTTGTCCTCACGATAGGCCTGTCGTACCTGTGAATGCAAGCTTTGGAGAGATTTAGTTAATTTGCATAAGTATTTTCCCACCTCCTCCCCGAAGGTATGCATATCCAATGTTGCAGGTAAGCTCTCAGGGTGGAGTGGCAGACAAGGTCGGGGTTCTCATTGGCTTCCTGTAGATAATTTCTGCAGGTGATAGCCCCGTCTAACTTGATGGCATGATTCTCATCTGGAATAGGACTAAGGGTAAAACCTTCAACCAGGTCAATCCAGTTTCTTGTGTAAGTTTTGCCAACTTATCTTTTAAAGTACCATTGGCTCGTTCCACTATGTCACTGCGTTCAGATGCTGGGTGCAGTGGAACTGCTGTTTTATAGCAAGTTCTTTACAGATTTCCTCATTTATTTTGGCCCATTGTCCCAGCTTATCATTTCTGGAAGTCCATAGTGTTACGTATTCAGGCAACAATAAATATGAGTTCGGCAAGGGGTTATATAACAAACAACACTTTTATTAAACACTGAAAACAAACCCCCCAAAAGTAAACAAACACTAACTTAACTGGACTCAGCTCCTAATTTATAAACTCTCTGTTGAAACAATACAGACATTAAATTACTGCCTTGATCAGTTTGTATCTCCTTAGGTAATCCAAAATAAGTGAAGAATTTTATAAGAGCCTTTGTCACAGTTTTAGCTTTTATATTCCTAAGTGCTACTGCCTCTGGAAACCTAGACGAAGTACACATAATAGTCAACAAATACTGATAACCAGTTTTTGTCTTTGGTAATGGACCAACACAACCTATAATAACTTAAGAAAATGGTTCACCAAATGCTGGAAGAGGTTGTAATGGAGCTATTGGTGTAACCTGTTTTGGTTTACCCACAATTTGACAAGAATGGCACGTTTTACAAAACATCGCCACATCTTTTCTTAGACCAGGCCAGTAAAAATGTTTTAAAATCTTGTCCACAGTTTTCCTTACTCCTTGATGTCCACCTAAAGGCACACTATGAGCTAAAGTCAAAATCTCATTTCGATAAGCTTTTGGAACAACTACCTGGTAAACAACATTCCAATCCTCACTTGCAGGAATTGTAGGCGATCTCCACTTCCTCATCAAACCCCCTTTTTCCAAGTAATATCCTAATGGCACCTTCTCAATTTCACTACCTAGTAAAGCCTGCTCTCTTAATTTTATAATATCAGAGTCTCTATTCTGCTCTGCTAACATCTCCTTCCGAGCCAGAGATAAATCTTCATAGTCAGACTTCCTCCAATAATCTTGATCAAACAACAAAGATAAAGTCCCTGACACATCCTCAAAACTCTAATCCTGAGTTGAACAGTCCTGAGTAACAACCTCATTCTGCACATCAATCTTTTTAGCCATAGCTCTGGTCATAACACAGGAAGAATCTGTGTTGGAATTCAACTCTGGTTCCTCTGACTCCATTGTCAAATGCACTTCAGGAAAAACTTGTCCACCTGCCAAGTCATTACCTAACAATAAAGAAATACCCTTCACAGGTAAGCTATGCTGTAATCCTACTTTAACAAATCCTGTAACAAACCCTGACTTTAAATTTACTTTATGTAAATATACAGGCATAAAATCACTTCCAACACTTCTTATCTAATTTACCTCACCAGTATCAGACTCTTTAAACTTAAACACACTGTCTGATATCAGTGATTGAGAAGCTCCAGTATCCCTAAGGATTCTTATTGGCACCAGAGTAGATCCTTCTTTCAAAGATACAAAAGCTTCAGTTATAAAATGATCATATCCCTTCCTAACTTGGTCAGACTGTAACAAAACCTCATTTGTGTTTATTAAACCCTGTAACTTTACAGGTGCTTCAGTATGTTGCACACAAGCATCTGGAACTGCTTCCTTCTCTTTCTTTTTCAAGCTGAAACAGTTAGCTATTACATGGCCAGGCTTCTTACACTATTTACAAATAAAACCAAACTGACTTTCCTTCACAGGTTTTCCTTCCTCCTTACCTTTCTCATTAACTTCTGATTTAATTTCTGATTTACCTTGAGTCTCCATGTTATTTTTCCTCTTAAAAATTCTGCCCTGAGGAAATTTATTCTTATGGATTAAAACATACTCATCAGCTAATCTAGCACAGTCTTGCAATTTATCAGTATCCCTCTCATTTAAGTAGGTCCTTACTTCAACAGGAATGCTTCTTTTAAATTCCTCCATTAAAATCAGCTCTCTCAATTTATCATAGTCCCCATTTACGCTTATAGAAGAAACCCATCTCTCAAAACACATAGCTTTATCGTAGGCAAATTCCACATAGGTTTTATCTCCAGACTTTTTCAAAGTTCTGAATCTTTCCCTATAAGCTTCTGGGACTAATTCATATGCTTTTAGAATATGCATTTTCACAATATCATAATCAAGTGCTTGCGCAGCAGTTAAAGCTGTGTAAACTTGTTGTGCTTTGCCTTTAATTACACTCTGTAACAACACTGACCATTTATCTTTCGGCCACTCTGACATCTGAGCAATAGTTTCAAAATGTTGAAAATATCTTTCCACTTCTGTTTCACTAAATGGAGAGACCAATTTAATTTCTTGACTAGCAACAAACGGTTTTCTAGAACCAGAAGACTGTTTCCCAGACCTTAATTCCTCCATTGCATATGCAAATTCTCTCTGCTTTTGTTCAGCCTCTAATTTACAACGCTCTAACATCATTTGTTTGATTTGTAACTGCATCTCCAGAGCACTTATTGGAAACGACTCTAAAATCGATACATCAAAAACACCCGAATCCACATAGTGTGACACGATTTTTCTCTGTATGACAGCCATAGATGTAGTCATCAAAATACCTTTAAGTTGCAATCTACGAGCTATCTCCGAGACCTCAGTTTTTTTTTGCCTTCACTAAGAACCCCGCGACTGGCGAAACCAGAAACTCATCAATATTCATTGTTGCCGAATACCACTCACAAGCCAATCAAACAAAAGAATCGAGTATTCTCCTTTTCCAAAACACCGATTCAAAAGTCAGCAAGCATCTAAACTCAAATGATCCAATTCGGACACAGCTCCCATATTTATGTTACATAATCAGGCAACAATAAATATATGAGTTCAGCAAGGGATTATATAACAAACAACACTTTTATTAAACACTGAAAACAAAAACAAACACTAACGTAACCGGAAACAGCTGCTGTGCGGCAGCTTAAACAGTTCTTAAAGCGATGTTGCAAAAACAGTTCTTTAAAGTAGTATTGCCAAAAGTTCAGAAATGCTCACAGTCCATTTAAAAGGAGAGACTTTATAAGACGATTTAAATTCTCTTTCACGTTGTTTTGCTTCGATCCCCGACGTCGAACTTTTCCCACAAAGAATTTACGAAATGAAACGGCTTAAAGGCACTGACCTTTCCTTTATCACACTGTCCTCAATCTTCTGCTATCCCGCAGAGATTAACATGAGAACAGTCAACGAATTCTTTCCAAATAAGGATTAAATAAGGTCGAAAATAAGGATTAAATAAGGTTGAACCTGTTTCACCGTTGAAATAGATTCTCCTCGATCTTTAACTCCTGAACTCCGATCTTCACTCTCCACTGATTCTCAACTAATAGTATTGTAAAGAAACAGCTGGCAATGACCTTTTAAACTTTAGGCATTAGATAAAAACTTCATCCTTCAACTAAACTGTGTCATCACATTAAATCACTCAGTGGCATGAAGACAATTTGGCAAATCCAGCCACAAACTGCCCCTCCTCACAGGGTGGGGTCTTCCTTTTATAACCTGTTAATAAAAAAAAACTGTCACATGATCTCTACTGGCGGGAAAATGACATCACTCCACCATCACAAGACCATTTCCTCAAGGCCAGTATAGCTTCAACCCCAGTCACGTGACAAGGGTACCACTGTCATGACACAAGTACATAACAATAACGAGGAGTTATTTCTTTTAGCAATATGTTCACAACAGTCATAGTGGTATCATTAATTGTAGGAACAGCTTCAATCTATCTGCTAGATACATCTACTATCACTGAGCAATACCTATAACAATGTCCTCTAGGTGATTCTATAAACTCAAGTCTGGCATACCCGTGCTTAGATTTTGTCTAATAGGAGCTTGATGGGTTCCCCAGTGGAGTAAAAGTGTGAGACTCAAGGCTGTCTGTTTGGCCGCTGCATCAGCCCTAACATTACCCTGGAACATCTCATCACACTCCCCAGTATGGGCTGCACATTTAATAATAGTGAAAACTCGAGGTAGCTGTAGAGCGGTGAGTAAGTTGTCTACAAAGGTAGCATTACTAATGGGGTGGCCAGAGGAAGTCAGGAATCCCCAAAGCCCTGTAGTCAGTTCATAATGGGAGTTCATGTAAAAGTCAGCACTTTAGTCTGTTGCTAGGATACAAGCAGGAGTCAAAGCAAACAGCTCAGCCTTCTGGGTGGAGACAGCCGCTTCAAAAGAGGCCTGCTCAATTACAATGACATGCAGAAGTTTGGGTACCCCTGGTCAAAATTTCTGTTACTGTTAAACGAGTAAAAGTTGAACTGATTTCCAAAAGACATAAGTTAAAGATCACACATTTCTGTAATATTTTAAGCAAGGAAACTTTTTTTCTAATTTCCATCTTTTACAGTTCCAAAATAACAAAAAAGGCAAAGGGCCTGAAGCAAAAGTTTGGGCACCCTGCATGGTCAGTACTTAGTAACACCCCCTTTGGCAAGTATCACAGCTTGTAAATGCTTTTTGTAGCCAGCTAAGGGTCTTTCAATTCTTGTTTGGGGGTTTTTCGCCCATTCTTCCTTGTAAAAGGCTTCTAGTTCTGTGAGACTCTTGATCCATCTTGCATGCACTGCTCTTCTGAGGTCTATCCACAGATTCTCAATGATGTTTAGGTTGGGGGACTGAGGGCTATGGCAAAACCTTCAGCTTGCACCTCTTGAGGTAGTCCATTGTGGATTTTGAGTTATGTGTAGGATCATTATCCTGTTGTGGAAGCAATCCTCTTTTCATCTTTGGCTTTTTTACAGACAGTGTGATGTTTGCTTCCAGAATTTGCTGGTATTTAATTGAATTAATTCTTTCCTCTACCAGGAAATGTTCCCTGTGCCACTGGCTGCAACACAAGCCAAAAGCATGATCGATCCACCCCCGTGCTTAACAGATGGAGAGGGGTTCTTCTCAGGAAATTCTGCACCCTTTTTCCTCCAAACATACCTTTGCTCATTGCCATCAAAGAGTTCTATTTTAACTTCATCAGTCCACAGGACTTGTTTCCAAAATGCATCAGGCTTGTTTAGATGTTCCTTTGAACCTTCTGAATTGAACTCTGGGCTCTTTGGCTTTTACCCAGGGCAAACCCACACAGTGATATAGGGAAGCATCAGTTCTGTCTGTCGCCAAAGAAAATCCAGAACTATCGGGAGAAATGCGCTGACCTCTTTTCCTTTAACCTCTCCAATCACCGTGACTGGGAACTTCTGTCCCTCGAGGGGTGCATAATACTGGCTTTCCTCAGTTGAGCACCCAGGAGGGTCATAGATTCTCCAGGCTTAGGTTTGCTTTGACGTACTTTAGTGATGTATGCAGGTTGCTGGAGAGCCCTTTCCAAGGCTTGAATAATCCAGTCTGTCTGTTCATTCTCATTATGGATTCCTGCCTGTAACTCTAGATAGGTTCGATATCTCAGTTCTGCCTTCCGTTTCCGCCCCTCATCAGCTGAGGTAATCATGCAGCAGAGCGAATGAATCTTGCGGAGTTGCATTATGCACTCAGCATCAAAGTCACTGTCGTCAAACAGGGTCGGTATGCCAGTCATAGGTTCGGGATCCCTTTTTTCACTTATCAGTTAGAACTTCAGACTGATGTAGGCCTATGTAGGCCGGCTTTGATTTGCTTATGTTGTTTTCCCTGCTCTCGTTTTCGGTGCCCATCCACCCATTCATGCTCCGCTTTCAGCCTCTCCCAACCTTTGGCGTTCCTTCTGCAGTGCATACCTCTCTCCCTTTGTCACATGCATTATTCTTCCAACTTGCTAATACTGTGCTGTTCCACTTTGCATCTGCCTTATCGTTCCATTCCTTTTTCAGTAATTTCCACTTCTTTCCACAGTTCTTTTTCCATATCAAATTTACTGCTTGTTCTCATGAGGTAATATCCCAGGCTCCCCCCTAGTGGCCAGATTTTGTTCCCCAATTTCTTATTCAGTGCTGCACTCAACATTCGCAAATCTTTTCCCTTGTCTGGAAAACTCTCACACATATTGTGTTGGGCTGCTGTTGTCCCACTCATATCACTCGACTGCAATTAACCCATGTTCATTACCCGGCACAAAGCCTTCTGCTCAATTAACAATCAGATAAATTTACACAGCTGGCACCTCCTGTTAAATTGATAAATTTACCTGGGACCACCTCCTGCCCACTTACTAAAATTTACCCGGCCCAGCTGCCTCCTCAGTAAAATTTTGCCCACCTTATACAAGTCTCCCAACAGATTCTTTCCCGATCCCGTCAATGTATGCGATCAGCTTGGGCGAGGGACCGTACCTCAAAAGGAACTAACAGAGAATGACAAAATACCTATTGGGCGCTCGGTCGGTCTCTGCAGTCCCCAGAGTGGTCCAGCCACTTACTCAGCCCGTCTGCTTGGCACTCCCGATATTGGGATCCTGTTTGTGACACCAAATGTTAAAGTTGAATCTGAATAAAACACGAGAGACTAGCTATCGTCGCCACAGTTTATTGCACATTCTCCTGTAGGAGTTTGAGACCCAGTTGTCAAAGGGAAGGCACGTAAGCAGTCAGGTTACAGTCGTGTATTTATACATACTAAGCCCCATATATTACTATTTGCAAGATGTTATTTGGACTGGTATGCTCACCAAGTCTGTTGGTGCAAAACATAATTACTTAGATAAGAGAGTTCATTAAATGAAGGTTTTAATTGCAGATGCATGTACTGTTCTGTCCTTATCAGTTATTCCCTTTGCAAGGCCCTGACTTTGTTACAGACAGATGTTCATTCCTGTCCTTTTCAGTGAGTCCTCCTCCCTTTACTCAAATAAGGGTACAATGTATAATGTTATCAACTAACGAGGTTATAATGTATAATGTAATCAATTAATAAGGTTACAATGTATAATGTTATCAGCTCTCAGTGTGTCTCTCTGCAAGCCAGAGAGAAAATGGAAATGTGCCTGTCTTAGTTAACCACTGAAGACAGAGTTTACTTAAGTTCAAAAATTCCTATTCAGTCCCAATTATTCTTTTAGCCAGAGGTTACAAAGGTTCAAAATGATTTTGTTATCTATCCTCAATTCCTCCGGAGAGCTCAGGGGAAATACTCATGTTACCTCTAGTTATTGTGGCGATGCAGAAGTTGCTGGAGAATTTACAAGTGCGATGAAGTGGAGTGATATTTGGAAATCTGACATTTTAAAGTGTAATTTAGCAAGCAAATTGCATATGGACAAAGTGCAAAAGCTCTGGTGAGAAAAGTTTTCATTACCCGTTACAAGCCTGCTACATAGGTTGTGTGAGAGTGCAGATGAACTTTATCTAACTCAGAAATCAAAGATTTTATGGACAATGCTTTGCTAGCTGTTAAAATGAATACCTCTCTATATAAAATACACTGTGCACATGTTGTCACTGGGTAAAAAAATGCACATTACGAGATTTATGTGCCCACTGGTCATTACAAGTTAGAGGGGACATTGGTGGGAAGGTGGGGAGACCTCCAGTGTCCTTGATGCCCTCACCTACAAGATGTGCATCCAGCTGCAGCTTGTAACCCTGCATTTTAAGGAGTTGGAACTTGAAATGGATGAATTCTGAATCATCCAGGAGTTGGAGGGGATGATAGATGTGACATGAAGTGAGGTGAGTTACACCCAAGGTACAGGACACAGGAAACTGGGTGAAAGTGAGGAAAGGGATGAGGTTAAACATCCTTCACAAAATACTCTTGTGACCATCCCACACAACAACAGGTGGACCACTTTAGAAACTGTTGGGGATTATTAGCAGAGGAAAGTCAAAGGGGTGATAGGGGATTCGTTAGTTAGGGGAACAGAACAAGAAGGAATGAATATCCTCGTGGTAAGGCTTTCTAATGCTAGTGTGGGGGGAGGGGTGATGTGATTAAAGTAAGTTGTAGGGGGAACGGTAACCAGAATGACAGAACAGATAGTGGAGAGGGTGAATTGTATTGAATTTATTACATACATTCTGCATCTACATGAGTAGTAGAAATCTTCATGTTACGTCTCTGTCCAAATGTGTAATTTATAGTAATTTATAACAAATGGTATGTAGATAGGGCATTCATTATGACATAGAAATCAATTAATCAGTCTGATGGCCTGGTGGAAGATGTTCTCCCGGAGCCCGTTGGTCCTTTTGCTGTGGTACCATTTCCTGGATGGTAGCAGCAGGATCAGTTTGTGGTTGTGGTGAATTGGGTCCTCAATATCCTTCGGGCCCTTTTATCACACCTGCCTCTGCAAATGTCCTGAATAGTGGGACGTTCACATCTAGAGATGTGTTGGGCTGTGCGCACCCCTCTCTGTAGGTTCTTGCAATTAAGGAAAGTGCAGTTTACCAGGCAGTCATTCAGCCAGTCAGGATGCTCTCATTTGTGTTCCTGTAGAAAGTCCTTAGGATTTGGGTCCCCATCCCAAATTTCTACCATCTGAGGTGAAAGAGGTGCTGTTGTGTTTTTATCACAACACAGCTAGTATATACAGACCATGTCAGATCCTTGGTGACCCTCTCAATCCCAGATCCATTGATGCCAATAGGGGTTAGCCTGTCTCCATTCCTTTTGTCGTCCACGATTAGCTCCTTTGGGTTTGTGACAATGATTGAGAGGTTGTTTTCTTGACACCAGCCAGATGTTGTTCAGACCAAAGACAGAGTCAGCAGTCAAATGGCTGAGCATGGTGCAATGAATGTGCTGAGCTGTGTTTATCACAAAGAAAGAAGCATCGTAGGAAAGCCAGATGAGCTCAGGCCAGGGAATTATGATATTGTAGCCATTACTGGGACTTGGTTGCACCCAACAGTCTGAGAGATTTAGAGCAACAAATTTGTAGAGAGATCACAGACCATGCCAAGAAACAAAGGTTGATTCAATTGGTGATTTTAACTTCCCAGATATTGACTGGGATTCCCATACTGTGAAAGGACTAGATGGGGCAGAGTTTGTCAAATGTGCCCTTAATCAGGACGTAGAATCCCCAACGTAAAGCGTGCAATAAGCTGTTAGGAAATGATCCAGGGCTGTTGACAGAAATTAGTGATCATAATGCCATGAAATTGAAAGTAAATATGGAAAAAGCGGTCTGGACCACGGGTTGAGATTCTAAACTGGGGAAAGGTCAATTTTGATGGTATCAGAAAGGATCTGACAAGTGTGGTTTTGGTCAGGCTGTTTTCTGGCAAAGGAGTACTTGTAAGTGGGAGGCCTTCAGAAGTGAAATTTTGAGGGTGTGGAGTTTGTCTGTGTCTGTCAAAATAAGAGTTGAAATGTAACTGGTGCAGGGAACCTTGGTTCTCAAGATATATTGAGGCCCCGGATATTTTGTTCCTCTAAATGCCTCAGACTGTTGGGTGCTGCCAAGATTCATTAACGACTGACTCATTAATCATTATTCCAATTCCTGAGCTCATCTGACTTTTTTTTTGTCGTCTTCTGTTGGTGCCTAAAAGCTTCCCAATAATTTTTGCTCTTTTGTTTGCCCTTTGTTTGGCTTCTCATTTCAGCCATGGTTGTGTCCTCCTGCCTTTCCAATACTTCCACTTCTTTCGTAAGTATCGATCACTCAACTCCCGAGTTTCTGCCAGAAACTTCAGCCATTGCTGTTCCATTGTCACTCCTACTTGTTTTTCCTTTGAAGCAAGTTAGACCTGCTTCTCCATCATGGAGAAGTTCAACACAGAAACAGGCTATTTGGCCCATATAGTCAATGCCAAAAAAACATTTAAGCTGTCTAATACATCTACCTGCACTGGGACCATCACCCTCCATAACCCTACCAGCCAGACTCCCATCCAAACTTCTTTTAAATGGTGAAACCGAGCTCACATTCATCACATGTACTGGCATCTCATTCCACACTCTCGCGACCATTTCAGTGAAGGGCTTTTCCACATGTTCCTGTTAAATTTTCACCTTCCCCACTGACCCACGACCTCTGGTTGTCATCCCACCCAACCTCAGTGGAAAGAGCTGCTGGCATTTAACCTATCGTTTTCCTCATGGTTTTGTAGACTTCTAATGAATCCTGAAACAATGTATAATTTCCTTGTTTATGTTTAGAGCCGTTTTTTAGGTGGATAAGATGATGAGGGGCATTGATCGTGTGGATAGTCAGAGGTTTCTTTCCCAGGGCTGAAATGGCTAACACAACGGGGCAGAGTTTTAAGGTGCTTTGAAATAGATTCCGAGGGGATGTCAGGGGTAAGTTTTTTTACACAGAGAGTGGTGGGTGCGTAGAGAGTGTTTCAGTTCCTGTGGGAACAGGCACCCATGCAGCTCATTGGGAACAGGGAATAAAACCAATGGAGAGAGACAACTGAGCCAGATTCAGGAAGAGCATCAGAGAGTTTGATGGTCATTCCAGATACCAGCACTGTTCCCAGTTAGAAGATGATTTCTCTTTCCAACTTGGATTGAACTTTACTGTAACAGTGTGATGTCAGCTCACACCTTGCCAACTCAAGTGATCTCATCTGAAATGTTGTTCCACACCCATTGATCTATTTTGTAAATCTTTTTACAGGTTAAATATGACAAGGAATTTTTCTCTGGAAATCTCGAACACAACACGTCAGTTTTGCTGTCTCTGCCCAGATATTTAAGAAGAGGAGCAAGGGATTCACTCGATCATCAGAACGTCATTTTACACGGGGGTGGGGGGGGGGGAACGCATTCATCTGCTCAGACAGTGGGAATGGATTCACTCAGTCATTTCAACTGAAGGTACATCAGCAAGTTCACACCGGACAAGGCCATTCAGCTGTTGTAAGTGTGAGTAGGGATCTACTCGGTTATCCCACTTGTGGACACACCCGTCAGTTCACACTGGGCAGAGGCTGGTCATTTGCTGAATTTGTGGGGAATGAATCACTCGATCATCTAACCGAATGGCACACCAGCAAGTTCACACTGGAGAGAGGCTGTTCACCTGCTCGGACTGTGGGAAGGGGTTCACTAAATCATCTAAACTACTGAGACACCAGTCAGTTCACACTGGCGAGCGGCCATTCACCTGCTCAGACTGTGGGAAGGGATTCAGTTGCTCATCTAAACTGAAGGAACATCAGAGAGTTCACACTGGGGAGTGGCCGTTCACCTGCTCAGATTGTGGAAAGGAATTCACTTGCTCGTCTAACCTGAAGGGACATCAGAGAACTCACAGTGGAGAGAGGCCGTTCACCTGCTCAGTCTGTGGGAAGGGATTCACTCAGTCATCCACCCTAATGGTACATCAGCGAGTTCACACTGGGGAGCGGCCGTATACCTGCTCAGTCTGTGGGAAGGGATTCACTCGGTCATCCACCCTAATAGTACATCAGCGCGTTCACACTGGAGAGAGGCCGTTCACCTGCTCAGAGTGTGGGAAGGGATTCAGTAAATCATCTGACCTACTGAGCCACCAATCAGTCCACACAGGGGAGCGGCCGTTCACCTGCTCAGACTGTGGGAAGGGATTCCCTTGCTCATCTCAACTGAAGGTACATCACCGAGCTCACACTGGGGAGAGGCCGTTCACCTGCTCAGTCTGTGGGAAGGGATTCACTCGACCATACCACCTACAGATGCACAGGTCTGTTCACACTGGGGATTGGCCATTCACCTGCTCAGACTGTGGGAAGGGATTCACTTGCTCATCTAAACTGAAGGAACACCAGCGAGTTCACACTGGGGAGAGGCCATTCACCTGCTCAGACTGTGGGAAGGGATTCACTTCTTTGACGCAACTGAAGATACATCAGCGTGTTCACACTGGAGAGAGGCCATTCACCTGCTCAGTGTGTGGGAAGGGATTCACAAAATCATCCTACCTGCTGAGCCACCAGTCAGTTCACACTGGCGAGTGGCCGTTCACCTGCTCAGACTGTGGGAAGGGATTCACTTTCTCATCTAAACTGAAGGAACATCAGAGAGTTCACACTGGGGAGTGGCCATTCACCTGCTCAGAATGTGGGAAGGGATTCACTTGCTCATCTAAACTGAAGGTACATCAGCGAGTTCACACTGGAGAGAGGCCATTCACCTGCTCAGTGTGTGGGAAGGGATTCACTAAATCATCTCACCTACTAAGACACCAGCGAGTTCACACTGGCGACCGGCCGTTCACCTGCTCAGACTGTGGGAAGGGATTCACTTGCTTATCCGAAGTAAAGGTACATCAGCGAGTTCACACTGGGGAGAGGCCGTTCACGTGTTCAGAGTGTGGGAAGGGATTCATTAAATCATCTTACCTACTGAGACACCAGTCAGTTCACACTGGCGACCGGCCGTTCACCTGCTCAGACTGTGGGAAGGGATTCAGTTGGTCATCCCAGCTGAAGGTACATCAGCGAGTTCACACTGGGAGAGGCCGTTCACCTACTCAGACTGTGGGAAGGGATTCAGTTGGTCATCCCAGCTGAAGGTACATCAGCAAGTTCACACTGGGAGAGGCCGTTCACCTACTCAGTGTGTGGGAAGGGATTGACTCAGTAATCTCATCTACATACACACAAGTGAGTTTACACAGTAGAGAGGCCGATCAGCTGCTGAGACTTTGGGAAGTAATTCTGTCAGCAAAATCAACCAAATGTGCATCGTTGAGTTCACAGTGGGGAGAGGCCGTTTACCTGCTGTGAATGTGGGGAGCAATTCACTCAGGTCACTTAACCTTATGTAACTCTTGCTTCAGCTAGCAACTTAATATAGGGGGTGATAGCCCCTGAGCTTGGCCAAACCTAAGAAATCTCTTTTGTGTGAATGCTGCATGATGTGCCCCTGTTACAAATCAGTACCCCAAAAATAACAAATGGTACACAGTATGCGATTAAACAATTAAGCTATTTAATTCTTACTTTGACTATAGGATTAGTAAAGGAAACAAATAAAAGTAAAAGGGCCCTTTCTCTCCATTTGTGTCTTCTCATCTCTCCCTGGCAAAAGGCCTTGAAAATCTATCTACCTTCCAGACTCACAGGAAAGAACAATATCTCTCTCTCATTGGATAGCTAGGCACTCCAAAACCCTGTTATTTCTAGTCATAAGCTAAACATTGCTGCTGCAGAGAAACCATTAGCTCAACAGTGAAATATAACAGAGAGTCCATTACATTAGCAGTGAAATCTCATAGCATGTTACATTTGTGACACACTACCGGGTTCACACAGCGGAATAAGTTTCAATAAGTTGCATGCTGGATATTTGTCCATCACTGTTGCTAAAGCTATTTTGAGAGTGACTATCGGTGCTGAACTCTACAATTATTGCTGCTGCTCACCACATCCAGTTCTGGGCATGGGAGGAGTTTCTTCTACTGCATATTCACCTTCAATGGGACTGTAGTTTAATATTGACGGGGGGGGGGGGGGGAGGGTGGAGTGTGGCCAGTGAAGAAGTGGAGCTTTTGACGCTTTGGCTCAAGTAGTTTTGGCAGATGGATTGTGCAATCAAGTCAATCCAGATTTGAATACCTCCTGGAGGCTGTGCCTGTCTGAATGGAATAACATCAGTTTCTGAGCTGCTCCTAGTTTTGTCCCTTTCCCCCGAGTTTAAACCGAATTTAATATCTTCAGTTGCTGGTTCTTGAAGGGGAACAATATGTCTTTGAGGAGTGGGAAGTACTTGTCTGAACCTAGTGATAAAGGCAACGGGAAAGGAAAGATGCAAAAGGAAGGATCTGATGAAATGCCATTGTGGGCTGAAGATATGGCTTGGACACAGTTCATTTAAAGACTAACTTGAAAAGAATATTAATGAAATGATGTCATTTCTGGGAAAACTTAAGGATCTGGAAGCTCAAGTCACTGCACACAATGAGGAATTGAAGATAATAGCAAAAATTGCTTGAAAGTAAAATAAAGTGAAATTTGTTTTGAAAGATATCGAAATAAGATTATAGACCTTGAAACTAGGTCTCGACAATGGAATATACAAATTGTTGGGCTGCAGGAAGGAGTTGAAAATGGAGATTTAACTGCTTACATTGGTAAGCTTTTTCATACCTTATTTCCTTCTATATTATCACAGCCGCCTACTATAGAAAGAGCACACAGAACTTTTACTTCAAGATTTCAAGATCCAAATAAACCCAGGGCTGTTCTGGTTTGTTTTCATTATTTTAAGATTAAAGGTCAAATAATGCGTCAGGCAAGAAAACAAGAGTTTTTAGATTTGAGACATCAGCTCGGTTTTTATGAAGATTATTCGAAGGAGTTAATGGAACAAAGATCAAAATTTGCTCTGGTAATGAAACAGGCATATGATAAGAAATTGTTTCCTTCCTTGTGTCACCCAACAAGAATTAAAGTTTTTCCTCCTGATTCTCCTCCTCGTACATTTTGTGATCCTAAAGTTGCACTGGCGTTTGATTAAACTATACCTGCTGCGACTGCTGATCGAAATGGCTGGCATATTATCTGCATAATAGCATTTCGGAAAGAAGATTTATGAAGGCTACTTGGACATTTCATTGAGAGACTATTAAAGGAACATTAGGGGATTTGTTTATTATTGCATATCATTGTTTTTTTGGTAAGAAGATTTATGGTTCAAGTATGACTGTTTAAATGGTTATTTGGACATTCGATGGAGAAAAAGAACATTAAAGGACTTATTCCTTTAACCTAATATCTGTTTTGTTATTTTTTGTGTTTTTTTTATTTAATTAACTAACTGGTAGTTTTTCCTACTAATGGGGCTATTTCCTTCTCTTACATATACTTCGCGGAGGTTTCAATTATTTGCATAATTTTATTAGTTTTAAAGATTGTGTTGATTTATTATTAAACACTATGCTTGGTGTCTCTAGGTAATATGTTTTAGAATTTAATAACTGCTTATTTTTTAATTCTTTTCAACATATTAGTATGTTTTTTATATAAGGAGTATTGCATCTTATAACTGAATTTAAAGCTTTTTAGGGGATTTAATGTTAAGTTTAAGATGGAGCTGTTTTTTTCTTTTTAAGAGATAACAATTTTTTGGTTTCCTCTTTGTTAAAAAAAATCTAAATATAAACATGGGATAGTTTGTAGATGCTGGAATTTTCCTTTGATGATAATTTGTCGTTCCTCTTACAAGGTCAGTGGGTTTCATTTTTTAACTGGGGGAGGGTAGAGAACCTTTTTTAATCTTTTTTTTGGACAGACAGAACAGTCTTGGTTGTGTTTTCTATCATAGTGTGCCTGCTTTTTCTAGGCTGTGGGGGGAGTGGGATGGGGTTAGAATTAGGGTTTTTTCCCATTGGGTGGTTCCGGAGCATGTGTGTTTTCTGTGTGGTTGTACTGTCCATCACTGCCATTTTTGATCATCCCATATTGGCATGTGCTCGGCACATGTGTAAAGTAGAAAAAATTATAGTATGGAATCAAAACAGATTAATGTAATAAGTTAGAATGTATGTGGTTGGAATTATCCTATCAAATAAAAAAAAGACTTTTAAAATCATCAATCGATTTCAACCTGATACAACTTTTGCCCAGGAGATGCATATCAAGGCGGGAGATCAAAATAGATTTTTTGGATCGTGGAAGAGTTTGCTATTTCACTCCACTTCTCAAAGTAAAACTAAGGGAGTGTCTATTTTTATTAAATCCAATATTTCGTTCATTCAAGAGGACATTAAGTCAGATTTTTTGTCGATTTTTAATTGTTAAAGGAGTAATTTGTAACAGAAAAACAGTTTTGGTCAATTTATATGGTCCTAAGTTGATCTTTTTTTAAAAAATGTATTTGCTTTACTGCCTCATTTCAATGAATATATGTTGATAATGGGCGGGGATTTTAACTGTTGTTTAAATCCTTTGACAAGAGCTCAACCATCCACAACTTCCAAATCACTCCGCATTACTTATTAATTCCTTTTTGACAGATTTTTGGATTGATTGATTTATGTAGATATTTACACCCTGATGATAGAGAATATTCTTTTTTGTCACATGTTTATAGAAAATATTCAAGGATCGATTATATTATTGTTGACCCTTCTTGCCTACTGTTAAGAATTGTGAATATGACACTATCGCTGTATCTGCTCATGCAGCTTTCAGTTTGTCTTTCGAATTCGATGATGCCATCCTTGCCCACCCACCTTGGCGCCTGTCTCAGACATCATTGCAGAATTCAGACTTTGTTAGCTTCATTGAAAAACAGGTAAAATAATTTTTTTTTCTTTTTGATGTTATAGGGGGTACATCTAAATTAATCATATGGGATACATTTAGAGCATTTTAAGGTGGTCAGATCATTTCTTATTCTGCTAACCTGAAAAAACAGACTAAAGTAGAATTAGATAAGATTACAAAACAAGTTAAAGGCTTTGATAATATTTATGCGATTTCCCCTAATATTGACTTATTTAAACAAAGGATGGAACTTCAATCACAATATAATTTATTATTAACTCATCCTATTGAAGGCTATTTGCTTAAGCTAAAAAGTCAATATTATATGTTTTGAGATAAAAATAACAAACTGCATCTCAATTAAAAACGGCCAGAGCCAAAAGGCAAATTTTGAAAATCTATAGGAAAGATGTTTCCCTGGCTTGGGAATATGAAGACATTAATAAGATTTTTATACTGAGCTTTATAAATCTAAATTTCCAGTAGATTCTTCTAAAATGAATTTTTTTTAATGAAAGATTGTTTTTCCTATAATTTCCGTTGAAGATCAAAAACATCTTGATGTCCAAATTACCGAAGCCAAAATTCATAAAGCTATTTTTTCAAAGCCATCTGGTAAGGCCCCTGGACTTGATGGGTACCCTGTAGAATTTTATTAAAAAAATGGAAAATTGCTCTCTCCGTATAAGTAGGAAATGTTTAAGGACTATTTTGTGAAAGGTGATTTACACTTTGATTTTTATGACACTTCTATTGCTTTAATTCTTAGAAAGGATAAAGGTCCTTCTGATTGTGCCTCATATAGACCTATTTCATTATTGAATGTTGATGCTCAGATCCTGTCAAAGACTATGGCCAATTGGTTGAAAAATTTTTGGGTAAAGCTATTTTTAAAGATCAAACAGGCTTTATAAACGGCCGTTATTCCTTTTCAAATGTTTGGAGAATATTTAACATTATATACCCATCTTATTTTAAAACTCTATAATGTGTCATCTCTTTCAATGCTGAAAAAGTGTTCGATCGAGTTGCATGGAAATATTTATTTAATGTTTTCGAGAAATTTGGTTTTGGTGTTAATTTAAATAATTTGATTAGTATGATATATTAAACTCTTATTGCCTCTGCTATTACTAATAATTGTAGATCTCTTTTTTCAGGTTTCACAGAGGACAAGACAAAGTTGTCTATTAAGTCCTTTGTTATTTAACTTAAAATTAGAATCCCTTGGTATCACTCTTCGTGAAGCTAAAGATATTCATGGGATTCTTGTGAATGAGATTTTTCTTTACGCTGACGATTTTCCGGTTTATGTATCTAATCCCAAGGAATTTCCCTACCTTGCTAAATTTATTTCATGAATTTGGTAATTTTTCAGGATATAAAATAAATTTCAATAAAAATTAACCATTTCCTTTAAATGAATCTGTTTCTATATATGGTAATACTCCTTTCAACATTATGAACTTTTTTTAGATATTTATGTATTATAATCTCTAAAAAAAAAATAAGGATCTTTACAAAGCTAATTTTGTTCCCTGAGTAGATTCTTCGAAGTATTTATTTAGTGGATGGAACCCACTTACATTTTCACTTGTTGGTCACATTCATATAGTCAAAATGCTGATTTTACCAAAATTGTTATATTTTCAGAATATCCCTGTTTTTTTGACGATGTGTTTTTGATCGGATTGATTCTATTATCTCATCTTTTATATGGAATGATAAGAGAACAGGAATTAGTAAATGTTACTTACAGAAATTGAAAAAGGACGGAGTTCTTACTTCACCTAATTTAAGAATGTATTACTGGGCTGTTAATGTGCAATATATGTCCTTTTGGTTACACTGGGTTGATAAGAACGAACGGCCAATTTGGGTCGATTTGGAATTGAAAGCTGTGAAACAGTTTTATTTAACTGCTGTATTGGGAGCTGCTTTACAATTGGCTAAATTTGCTGATTTAAATGTATACCCTGTGATTAAGTATTCTTTACAAATTTGGCTCCAGTTCTGCAATTTTTTAATCTTATAAAATTTAATAATTGTAGTTTAATTTATTATCATTTTTTAAAGAATTCTTTGAGTGAACCAATTTTTTTACTTTGGAAAAGAACGGTATTAATTCTTTTTTGGATCTATTTAAAGATGCCTTTTGAACAATTAGTTGATAAATATTCTCTTTCGTACTCACACTTTTTACAATAACTTCAAGTTAGACGTTTCTTACAAAAACATATAACAAATTTTCCTTACATATTGAATGCTGGCTTGTTAGGTACTATTACGAGTATGAACCCTTTGATGAAGGGTTCCATTGGAAGAATTTATAAATTACTATCACAATGGGGTAAGAGTCCTTTATTTAAGATTAAACAAGATTGGAGCTTAATTTGACTTTTATGATGGAGGACTGGACACGGATTCTGAAGTTGGTTAACTCTTTTTCGATTTGTGCTAGTAATACACTGATTCAATTTAAAGTTGTACATCATTACTATTTGATGAAGGAGAGATTGTTTGAAATGTTTCCTGATGTTGATAGTTATTGTGATAGATGTAAAACTGAGACAGCTACACTGACACACATGTGTCAGTCTTGTTCTACACTGGAACAGCTCTGGAAGTCAGTTTTTTTCTACAATTTCTAAAGCACTTAAAATTAATTTACAACCTAACAAATTAACTGCACTTTTTGGAATAATTCCTCAAAATATCCAAGCTATTTCTTTGTCTGACCAACATGTTATTGTGTTTGTTACATTGATAGTTAGGAGGGCCATTCTGTTGAAGTGGGAAGACACGTCGGCTCCCACTCTGTTACAGTGGTTCTTCCAAGTGATGCTATGTCTTAGTTTGGAGAAAATTAGAAGTTGAACATTTGAACCTGTGTTTGATTTTGAGAAAAGGAGTTCATTTTCTCGTTATTACCATTTGAGTTAATTGATAATTTTCTCCATGATCTAATTGTATTTTTTTTTCTTGCTGGCGGTTTGATGGTTATCTTCAGAAGCTGTCTGTATGACGCATGGCTCCGGGGTTGAGTTCTTAGTGTTTTTTTTTTCCTCACTTTTCTTTGCTTTAGTGTTTTTTTTTTCTATTTTTTTGTGTCACCATATTTTTCAATCTTTAAAACAATCGTTTTTTTTTCCTTGACGCATTGTAAGTGTTATTTACTTCGATGTACTCTTGTTATTTTGGGCAATAATAATGAAAAGATTTGAATAGTTCAGACTCAGCAGAAAGCAGCTGATTGGGCTATCCAGGTCAGGTGAGCAAGCATTCTGGTTCGGTAATCGTAAATTGAACAGCTCAACAAACAAATAAAAAGAGGGGTAGCTCAATCGGAGCAGCCAGTGAGTGAGTGGGGCCAGAGCAGCAGTGGAGCTTTGAGGCTTTCATTTGAGAGGTTTTGGCGAGCAGAGGCGGAGGACGAACTTGCTCCCAGTGGGTAAGGCCGGGTAAGGTTCTTTAATTAATTTAATTAAGTTAGGAGTTTTTTATGGAGGCAGTAGATAGGGCAGTCCAGTGCTCCGATTGTAGGATGTAGGAGTCAGGGACAGCACAATTGCCTCTGATGACTACACCAGCAAGAGAAGCATCCAGCTTAATCTCTTGTCAAACAGAGTTAGGGAACTGGAGCTGGATGAACTTCGGATCATTTGGGAGGCAGAGGCAGTAATAGATCGAATTTTCAGGGAGGCAGTCTCCCCTAAAAGTCAGGAGACAGGTAACTAACTGGGTGACTGTCCGGAGTGGTCGTGTCTCTGGCACAGTGACTGGCCCCTTTGCTGAGAAAGGAAGGAGGGAAAAGAGGAGAGCAGTAGTGATTGGGGATTCGATAGGGGGACAGATAAGAGGTTTTGTGGGAAAGATCGAGAATCCTGGATGGTGTGTTGCCTCACTGGTGCCAGGGTCCGTGATATCTTGGATCGAGTTCTCGGTAGTCTCAGGAAAGAGGGTGACCAGTCAGCTGTGGTCCAAGTGGGGACCAATGACATAGATAGGAATAGGGATGAGGTCCTGGAGAAGGAATATAGAGAGTTAATATAAAAGTTAAAAAGCAAGGGTGGTAATCTCAGGATTGCTGCCTGTGCCACGAGGCAGAGAGGGTAGGAACTGGAAGTCATGGCAGTTGAATGGGTGGCTGAAGAGTTGGTGCAGGGGACAGGGGTTCAGATTTCTGGAACATTGGGATCTCTTCTGGGAAATGTCTGACCTGCACAAAGTGGACCAGCTGCCCAGGAAAAGGAAAGGGACCAATATCCTGGCGGCCAGGTATGATAGAGCTGTTGGAGAGGGTTTAAACTAGTTTGGCAGGTGGTGGGAATCAGAATGTGAGTGCAGAGATTGGGTACAAGGACAAAGGCATGATGCTATGTGTTCTGAGTTGGTGAGGAAGGACAGGCAGGCGATAAAACATAAATGTAGCCACAGAAGGGTTGAAATGTGTCTATTTCAATGCTAAGAGTATTGGGAATAAAGTGGATGAATTTAGAGCATGGATCAGTATGTGGAGTTCTGACACTGGCCGTTACTGAAACCTGGTTGGAGGAAGGACAGCATTGGCTGATGGAGGTACTGAGGTTGAGGTGATTTAAAAGGAATAAGATGGGAGGTAGAAAGGGCGTGGGGGGGGGAGTAGCAGTACTGGTCAGGGATAGTTTCACGTCTATAGGAAAGGGAGGACGCTGCAGAGGGAGTGTCCACTGAGTCGGTGTGGGTGGCAGTCAGAAATAGGAAGGGAACAATCACGTGTGCTGGGAGTAGTCAATATGCCCCCAAATAGCCCTCGGGACCCCGACGAGCAGATAAGCAGGCAGATTTTAGAATGGTGCAGGAAATACAGGGTTGTAGTTATGGGTGATTTGAACTTCCCTCATATTGACTGACACCACCTGACTGCAAGGGGATAGATGGGGCTGAATTTGTCAGGTGTGTTCAAGAACGATTCCTGATACAGTATATGTACCGGCTGATGAGAGGAGAAGCCATATTGGATCCAGTTCTAGTTAATGAACCTGATCAGGTGGCAGAGCATTTTGGTGAGAGTGACCTCAAGTCCCTTAGCTTCAGCATTGCTATGGAAAAGGATAAACAGGCAATGGGAAAGTGCTTAACTGGGGAATGGCTAACTGAAGGGATGAGGCAGGAACTAGTGGGAGTAAATTGGAAACAGATGTTCAAAGGTGAAAGCACAGAAGTAATGTGAAGGAAGTTGGGAACACTTCTGCTGGGTTCAGGATAGGTTTGTCCCACTGAGGCAAGGAAAAAGTGGTAGGAAAAGGGAACTGTGGCTGACAAAACATGTGAGGCAACTCGTCAAGAAAAAGAAGAAAGCATATGTTAGATATAAGAAGCAGGAAGCAGGAGAGGTTCATGAGAAATATAGGATAGCCAGGAAGGAGCTTAAGAAAGGATTTAGGAGAGCTTGAAGGGGGCATAAGAAGGCCTTGGCTTCTAGGATTAAGGAAAACCCCAAGATGTTCTATGCGTATGTGAAGAGCAACGATGACAAGAATGAAGATGGGGCCGCAAAAGGATAAAGAGGTCAACATGTGCCTGGAGGCGCAGGAGGTTGGAGTGTTACTAAATGGATACTTTGCTTCAGTATTCATAAGTGAAAAGGATCTTGATCAGGGTGAGGTCGAAATAGAACAGGCCTGTGTGCTGGAGAATGTGGAGATTAAGGAAGAAGAAGTGTTGGATCTTTTTAAAAAAACACAAATCCCCAGGTCCGGACGAGATATACCCCAGGTTGCTGTGGCATTGAGGGAAGAGATCGCTGGAGCATAGAGAGCTATGATCTTTGAATCCCCTTTGGCTGCAGGGGAGGTGTCGGAGGATTGCAAAACGGCTAATGTAGTTTCCTTGTTAAAAAAGGTAACAGAGAAACCTGGTGAGACCTGGTATAGACCGATGAGTCTTACGTCGGTGGTCTGCAAACCATTGGAAAGGATACTTAAGGATAGGATCTACGAGCATTTGGAGAAGTACAGACTACTCAAGGATAGTCAACGTGGCTTTGTGAAGGGAAGATCGTGCCTCACGGGCCCAATTGAGTTTTTTGAAGAGGAAACAAAATAAATTGATGAGGGTAGGGCGGTAGACGTCATCTACATCGATTTTAACAAGGCATTTGATAAGGTCCCCCGCGAGAGACTCATCCAGAAAGTCATGAGGCATGGGATCAGTGAATCCTTGCTGTTTGGATAAAAAAAAAATGGTTACTGGAGGAAAGCAGGGGTTAATTGTGGAAGGAAGGTATTCCGCCTGGAGGTCGGTGACTAGTGGGGGCTGCAAAGATCTGTCCTGGGACCCCTGCTCTTTGTGATGTTTATAAATGACCTGGATGAAGACGCAGGAGGATCGGTGAGTAAGTTTGGGAATAACACGAAGATTGGAGGAGTTATGGATGGAGCTGTAGGTTGTCGAAGGTTACAAGAGTATATGTACGGGATGCAGAGTTGGCCAGAGCAGTGGCAGATGGAGTTCAATCCGATTAAGTGTGCGGTGATGCATTTTAGAAGGACAGACCAGAAGGCTGAGTACAGGGTTAATGGTCGGTTACTTAAGTGTGTGTATGAACAGAGGGACATTGGGGTTCAAATCCATTCATCCCTCACGGTCGCTGCACAGATTAATAGAATAGTTAAGAAGGCCCATGGGATGCTAGACTTCTTTAATAGGGGGATTGAGTTCAAGAGTAGGGAGGTCATGTTGCAACCCTACTAATCTTTGGTGAGACTTGTTTTCCATTCTGGTCACCTCATTATAGGAAGGATGTGGAAGCTATGGAGTGGGAGCAGAGGAGATTTACAGGGAAATTGCCTGGATTGGAAAACAAGTGTTATGAGGCATGGTTAGCAGAGCTGGAACTTTTTTCTTTGGAGCATAGAAGGATGAGAGGGGTCTTTATAGAGGTCTGCATGATTATGAGAGGCATAGATAAGGTGCTAGCCTGTACCTGTTTCCCAGGGCACGAATAGCAAACACCAGAGTGCATACATACACATTTAAGTTAAGGGAGAGAAGTTTATGGGAGACATCAGGGGTATTTTCTTTTTACACAGAGGGTTGTGAGTGCCTGGAATGACTTGCCAGGGAATGTGGTGGAGGCTAAAACATTAGGGGTATTTAAGAGCCTCTTGCACAAGCAAATGGATGAAATAAGTATATGGTTTGACTCAAAATCGAGCGCCGAAGGGTCTGTATTCTGCTGTCATATCCTGGGGTCTAGTGTCTTCTACTGTCATTTACAATCGGTGTCCACGTACTTGCCATTGGTGCCTGTTAGTGCCCTTGGAATTCCGGGGCTTAGTACTGATAAGTACCCATACAATGGCTACTTTTCGTTGAAGCTGGCATTTATGGAAGCAGATGTTGGAGTAACAGAGACTATTGAAACGGATGGAACTTTTTTATTCTTGTGAGAAGGTTCCAAGGAGCAAGCAAAGGGAGAAGTAGAGAGAACTTTTTGAGCACCTTGTCCATTCACCATGTGTTCAGAGCTGCTTTTAAGGAGGTGCAAGTTCCTGCTAAGTAGGATTATGAGGGTAAAGGAAGAACTGTGAGGTGCATCCCGTCTAAACCTGTCATGTTACATTCTGGGAGCAGCTAGAGCCACCGGAAACTCTACATTTGCTGAAAAGGTCGAGGAATGGAAATGGAGATCAACTGATAACGTGTTGGAACGTGAAGACGCCTTTTCCACTGGCAGTCCTGAGTTTGATTTCTCCAAAGGTACTTGCCACAGTATTAAAGCAACCGAAGGCACCCCTTTCCGAGAGAGGTCTCGCTGATTGGTTCCAGCGGGGTTCCTGACATTCATCCGCAGCTGACGAAACATAGGGAAGCTAAGTTTAGTCATGGAGCACGAGCGCCTAAGCCGCCGGGAGACACAAGTTATAGACACTGGGAGAGACGGTCCAGTAGTCAGCTGGGAGACACGAGTGATAGACACGGGGAGAGACGGTTCAGTGGTCAGCCGGGAGACACGAGTGATAGACATGGGGAGAGACGGTCCAGTAGTCAGCTGGGAGACACGAGTGATAGACATGGGGAGAGACGATTCAGTGGTCAGCCGGGAGACACGAGTGATAGACATGGGGAGAGACGGTCCAGTGGTCAGCTGGGTGACACGAGTAATAGACACGGGGAGAGACGGTCCAGTAGTTAGCTGGGTGACACGAGTAATAGTCACGGAGAGAGGCGGTCCAGTAGTCAGCTGGGTGACACGAGTAATAGACACGGGGAGAGACGGTCCAGTAGTCAGCTGGGTGACACGAGTGATAGACACTGGGAGAGACGGTCCAGTAGTCAGGTGGGTGACACGAGTAATAGACACGGGGAGAGACGGTCCAGTAGTCAGCTGGATGACACGAGTGATAGACATGGGGAGAGACGGTCCAGTAGTCAGCTGGGTGACACGAGTAATAGACACGGGGAGAGACGGTCCAGTAGTCAGCTGGATGACACGAGTGATAGACACGGGGAGAGATGGTCCAATAGTCAGCTGGGTGACACGAGTGATAGAGACTGTCCAAGGGGTGATTTGATGCGCGAAACACTCACTCTCCTGAATTCCCCTGAGTAGAGACCCAGAACCAGCACATTCTTCTCGCATGACAAAGCTTCCAATAATTTTCTAAACCACCTCTGAACCGTCTCCAGTGACAGCACAATCTGTCTCAGACAAGGGGCTCCAAACTGCTCACAATTCTCGAGGTAAGGCCTCAACAGTGCATTTTAAAACTTGGAAATTCCATCGCTGCATCCATACCCCATTCCTCTGGAAATGATCGCGAACATCGCATTGGCCTTCCTCACCAGTTTTGCAACATGCATATTCACCTTCAGGGACTGTTGGACGAACAACGTTGAGTCCTTTTGCACCTCAGATTTTCCAATTTTCTCTGCGATTAGAAAATAGCCTTCCATTTTATTTCTTCTGCTCAAGTGCAGCACCATACATTTCGTGGCAGTGTTTTATGTCTGTCACTTCTTTGCCCATTCTCCTCATCTTCCTCTGTCCTTTTGTAGACTTACTACTTCCTCCAGATTTCCTTCACCTCCACCTATCTTCATCTAGACCACAAACCTGTCCGTATGATCATCAATTCCAGCATCCAAGTCATTAACATATAAAATAAGAGTACTCATCCATCAGTTGTACTGTATCCTGTAGTTCCGTTATATATTATGCTACCTCAATTGCAACTCTCTTTAATCGAATACGCTTATTTTGTCCAGATTTGAATTTTATTACTTTTGAAATCATATTTACTATCTGTATTGTGTTTCAGCTTTACGAGAATAATTTCAAATCATGCATATTCGATCCTCTGTCAATGTGTAAATCATCTGCTTGTCTCTGAGGGAGGTTAAATCTGAACAAACTCCAGTGAGCTTCATAGTCGCCCTGGATTATTGCATAAAATAACAATTAATATTGCTATTACCATTAATCTTTCACTTGACTTTGCATAGATTGCTGTGTTGTCCACATTGAGTGTTTTGACCGTGCTGTTAGTGCGGTCCTTCATGGATTTTATTGTGTTTCTTGGATGCCCGCAGGAATGACAATCTCATTGCTGCAAAAGGTGATAGATGTATATAGATATGCTGTGATACAAAATTTACTTTCTGCTTTGAACTTTGAACCAATTGGACCGAAATCTATTTTCCATGCTGTACGACTTAAAATATCTGCATTGCAAAACAAGGAAGAGTGGCCTGTTAAACAACGGAAAGTGAATATAATCCAGTCCGGAATGATCAATCCGATATTCCCAAATCCAGAAAGGTGTTAAACTCACGCTACGGAGCTCCGCGGCAGATGTACACTTAAGAACGACTATGTAAATTGTCGTTTCAATGTAGAGACCAACAACATGTTTGAATGACCCCAATGTCATTCTGTCCAAACAACAGCCACGGTTAAGAATGTGACACAGATACTCTTCAACGAGGCCTCTTTCTCATCAAACTCTGCAGCTTGAATCCCATGTAACCCGTTGTTCTGCTCTCTGTTGTGACTAAAACAAAAGCTTTATCATAATTGCATCTTTCTCGTCCTCCCAAACAGACCACGCTTTGATCGCTGCAGTAAAATTACAGTGATTGCATTATAAAAACAGCACGTGAAAAACAGAGTATTCTGTCAGGAGTGGGGTTCGAACCCACGCCTCCAGGTTTAGACCAGAACACTCGCGTTTACTAGGAAGCAACGTTCTCGCCTTAAGTCAGGCGCCTTAGACCACTCGGCCACCCTAACTGCCCCTGTAGTACTCTCTCCACATGCCAGATAAACAGCTGAATTTCGGAATAGTCTGAATGACTGCTTTGATGAGAGGGTATACATACAAACACACACTATATCCTGGGATTTTAAATGAACATGGACGTGATGCATTTTCTCAGGTTGCGAACATGTGCGGAATCAGAGCGTCCAGCATCACAGCACTGGAATTGAGCTGCACCCCGTTCAGGCCATCCTCCAGAGAGAGGATGACGAGGATTCGGAGAGTGTGCAGAAGAGCATCACCGAGATGCTACCTGAACTAGACTGTTTGTGTAATAACGAGAGTTTGGGCAAACTTGTTCTATTTCTCTGGAGCATCGGAGGTGAGGCGGAATCTGACAGACGTTTCTTAGATTTTCAGGCATAGATATTGGTAGAGCATGCAAAAGTCATTTCCATTCCAGGGTTTACATGTCTTTAAACGATATCCTCTTAGGGCATACATTTCAACTCAGGAGGGATCGTTTTAAACAGGATATGCCAACACCATATCACGTTATGTCGGCAAGACCAAGGACTGATTGTTGTCTTCAGCAGATGGTAAACCTAAGGTTTTTGAGCTAGTTCTCCGTGGAGGATCAGAGGCGGGGCGCGTCTGTAACTTTAAGTTGTTAGTATGACTCTTTCCTCTGCTTTCTGAGGAGACTGCGGTGATTCAGCAAGACATCAAAAGCCTTGATGAGCTTCTATAGATGTGTCGTAAAGAGTATATTGTCTCTCTGCATCAAGACATGGTACGGAAATACCGTACCTTTGAAGGAAAATCTTAAAAAAGTTAGTGAATTCGGCCCAGTCCATCACGGGAAAACACTCCCAAACATTAAGCACATCGACATAAAACGATGTCATCTGGAAACAGCATCCACCGTCAGAAGTCGTTACCATCCTGCCATGTTCTTCTGCGCTGCTGCCATCGGGTAGATGGTACAAGAGCCTCAGCAATCAGACCTTTGATCAACAGGTGATAATGTACGCTCAAATGCCCATCCATTAAATAATCTGACAACCAATGATTTCAATTCAGAAACTTTTCTATATTGAATAGCTGAGTATGCCAGGAGGAGCTCAGCAGACCAGGCAACATCTGTGGAAAAGCGTAAGCAGTCGGCGTTTCGGGCCGAGATGCTTAACCGTGAATTTTTTTCTGAATAAATCACTTACTCAGAATTCGGTGTACGCTGATCTGTTGTAATACAATGAACAGTGTCAAAAACATAATATTATCCTCCCAACAGTTTTTCTATTCCACCTGAACAACCCAGGTTTTGTTTACGGAAATAACGTCACCTCGATTGAATGCCTAAAGACAAATTTTGTCAGGAGTGGGATTCGAACCCACGGCCCCAGATGGAGAACAGAACCCTCCCGTTTGACGGAAGGACATTCCTTGAGTCTGGCGCCTTAGACCACTCGGCCATCCTGACAACTTTTGATGTGCGTTTGAGAAGTGAATAAATGTCTGATTTGTAAGAAAAGTCATATACGCACAAACACGCATATCGTCCTGCCAATCGGAAATGAAGCAAGAGTGTTACAGTTTGCTCAGGTTAGGCAACTTCTGTAGAAAGTGATGCTGTAAAAAAAAAAATTACACATCGAAGACTTGTGAGACCCGTCTCGGCAAAAACCTGGGAAGGACGTTTGTTCAGATGGATGAGAACGCTTGGAAGACTCATTGTTTTCACATTTAGGGAAGCGGAGAAATAAACGTCAATAGACAGGATTGAATCTAAAAACAATATTTGGGAGTTGATCGCAACAACGTCAGCAGAAACTGAATGCAGGAGGTTCAATTGTACCCGGCAGCGCTGCTTTACAGATGGATGTTGGTAAGTAGACTATAATGCCCAATAATGAGATGATTTTGGAACAAAGCAAAGATGTGACAAGTTTCACAGGAAAATGAGACATCGTGCGGAAAACTGTTCGGTCTACTGTGTCTGTTTCATCATTCCATCATGGATGAGTTATGACAATCAGAATGTTTTTCATGCTTGTAGGTCAATGTTTAATCTGAGAGAGGAGACGGAAACAGGGTGTTTTGGACGTTAGAACAGCAGCCTTTCTGAGAGATGAGACGCTTAACAGAACGTAATCCGCTCAGGTTCTCTGATCCAGTATTAAAGGCACAGAACACAGTAAAGTAAGACAGGGACAAGCGGGCGGCCACCGTCTAAGTTGAAGGCTCCTCGCGGGATGTGGAAGGCGGGGATACCTCTGGAGTTCCTGATGACGACAACTGCGAGAATTGCACACTTGTAACAATCCGCCCGTGATGGACATACAGAGTGGTAGATACACCCACGGTGCAGGACACAGGGAACTGTGGAACAGTCAGGAAGAGGAAAGGATTTAAAGAGGCAGTGTAGACTATCCCTATGGCCATCACCATCAGAAACATCTGGATGCGGTTTGTGGTTAGATGACCTGGTAGGGAAAAGCCACAGCAGTCGGACCTCTGGCACTGAGTCTGGTTTTGTGACTCAAAAGGGAAGGGGAAGACAGATTCCTGGATGGTATGTTACCTCCCTGGTTCCGGGGTCCGGGAAAACGTGGATCAAATACTGAATATTTTCAGGAGGAGCGTGAGCAGGCAGCGGTTGTGGTCCACTTATGTACTAATGATATCGGAGTGACAATTTTATGCAATGGAAGTTCAGAAAGTTAGGTGGAGGGCAGGAGTTGTGACAGCGACACGTGTCGCGTCCTGATGAGGCGAGAAATGGAAATATGATACAAATTAACACGTGGCTAAGGGTTTGGTATAGGAGACAGGTCATACGATTGTTCGATCACTGATCTCTCTTCCAGGGAAGCTGAGACCTGTGGATAAAGACGGTTTGTGCGCGAACTGGAAGTGTAGTAATACCTTGTCGGAAGGTTAGCTAGCGCTGCATGATGAAGCGTAAACTACATTTACAGGGCAATTGGAACCAGGGTGCCAGAACAGATGGTGCAGAAATTGTGCAGACATGTTGATAAAATCTCACACAACGTCAGGAGTGCAATCATTGAGCAAAGTCCGACTAGTGGCCTGAGGTGCGTATATTTCAGTGGTAGAACTATCTGAGAATAAGCCGATGAACTCAGGGCTTGGATAAAACCTGAAATCATGGTATCTTAGCCGATAATGACACTGGGTAGTAGGAGAGTCTGGTCTGGCAGTTCAGTATTTAGTATTTCCTTTGCTTTAAAAGTGACGGAGCGGGATGGACTAAAGGAGGAGAGTAGAGTTAATAGGCAGGGAAAAGGTCTCGGCTGTCTTCCGTCAGGACAGACTGCCGAATTCGACTAATCCAGGTCACTCTCCTCCGCGGGGTCGTTTAACGCGCTCAAAGGCCCGGACAGACACGCAATGGGTGAAACCGTAAACAAGGAAAGGTATGATCACGTTAATGGGGATACATTACTGACCACCCAATGGTTAAGAGTATTTAGACGGCCAACTTTGTGGAGATAACTCTGTGTATTGCAGGAGCATTACGGTTGTGAGAGTAGGTGTTTAACATTCCGCACGTTAATTGTTAATTCCACACTTGTAAAGGACAAGATGGGTAAGTGATCGGTCAGGATATTTTTTTTTCTTTTGTGTGTTGACGAACCAACGAGAGCCTGCGCGATACGTGATCTGCTATGATGAAATAAATGAGACAGGACAAGAGATAGAAGCTTGATTGAACGAACACTTTGTAACTCGTGATCACAATGCCATTGGTTTCAATATACATATGGAAAAAATCGTTCTAGTCCGTGCGTTGAGATTTTTTATTGGGGAAGTTCAATATGGACGGTATTTAAAAACATTTTGCTATTGTCGATTGGGGCAGGATGTTTTCCGGTAATTGGGACGCGTTCAGAAATGAAAATTGGAGCGCAGAAAGCTCGCATGGGCCTGTCAGAAATAAAGATAGAGACAACAAGAGTGAATAACCTTGGTTGTCAAGAGTAATGGTGTTTTGGCACCTCGCTGCCGATGCCGGCGGAGACCGACGAGGTCCCTCACTATGATTTTGCTGCTGTTTTCACTAAAGACACTTAGACCTCAGCGGGAGAGTTTGTGGTGTCGAGGACACTAAATGAGCCTAATTTGGCCGGATTGTTATGTCTTAAAATCATTCCACCAGATTTTTGAGGCCATATTTTCCCTTGACGGAACCATGCTGTCTCTGGTCTACATAATCATGTGTCTCCAAGTCCCCTGAGACTTCATCCTTAATGATTGACTCCAACATCTTCTCAAACGCTGCGGTCAGACTGAGCGGCGTAGATTTCTCCTGTCTTCTGACTCTCCATGCTTGAAGTGTGAGGTGATATTTGCAATTCTCCAGTCTTCGGAAAAAATTCTAGAACCGAGTGGTTGTTGCATGGTCATCACTAATACCCCCACCATGTCTTCAGCCTGCGCTTTTTAAACTCTGGGGTGTACAGCATCTGGTCCCTCCAGTCTATCTTCAGGCTTTTAAGTTAGTCACTTAACTTCTCTCCGGGCATGGTAATTTCACACACTTCATACCCCTGACCCCTGGAACTTCCAACACTCGGCTGGTGTTTCCAGACTGAAGACTGATGCAATATACTATTTAGTTCGTCCGCTATTTCAAGGTCCCACAGTGCTACACCTCCAGCATCGCTGTCAGCGATTCGATGCTCGATCTCGCTACTTTTCTTACCTTATGTATCGGAAGAAAATTTTGGTAACTTTGCTATTATTAGTCAGTTTACTTTCGTACTCTATCTTTACCTTCATATTGCCTTTCCAGTACTCTTACTTCCAACTAATTTTGCTCAATTGTACTTTTTATTACTCAATTGCTCTTTTGCTTTTTATGTTGGTTTTGAAATCTCGTATTAAGACCTTAAGATATAGGGAAGAAGTAAGCAATACGGCCTATTCAGTCTGCTTCGCCAGTCAATCATGGACTGATCCCAAACTTCCATCATTCTCACGATCCTGTCTCTTCACCCCATAACCTTTGAGGCCCTGACTAATCAACAACCGTCTATCCCTGACATGAATACTACGAGTGGCCTGGCCTCCACAGCCGCTCGTGGTAACAAATCCCACAGATTTACCACCTCCGACTAAACAAATTTCTCCTCATCTCAGTTCTAAATGGACGTCCTTCAATCCTGAAGTCCTGCCCTCTTTTGCTAGAATCTCCTACGATGGGAGATAACTTCGCCATCTCTGATCTGTTTAGCCAATTTAACATTCGGAATGTTTATATGATATCCGGCTCATTCTCCTGAACTCCATTGAATACAACCCAAGAGCTGCCTAAAGTTCCTCATACGGTAACCCTTTCATTTCTCGAATCATTAAGGTGAATCTTCACAGAAACATCTCCGATAGCAGTATACCTTTTCTAAAATAGGAGCTGCAATAAGACACTTCCCTCTCCTCACTTTTGCTGCACCGGTGAAACACCACTGGTAACTGGCGCCCAAAACAGTCGCGCAGGAGTTTCCTTTCAGGAAACTATACAGGCTTTGTCCTGTTTTGTCATGTGCCTGCAGATACCACGTAATCTCATCCCTGACATCGATTCCGACAACTTCCCAACCACTGATAACTGGCTAACAGGACTTCTTAAATAGTGAAAAAACGTTTGAAATTTTCCTGTCATCCGGTACGACAAAATCTATCGATTCTTGAAAGATTATTGTTAATGCCTCCACAATCTGTAGTACTAAAAACGTGGGTGTATAGCTCAGTGGTAGAGCATTTGACTGCAGATCAAGATGTCCCTAGTTCAAATCCAGGTGCCCCCTTCAAAAAAAAACTGACCATAGCGATGTTATAGAATGTAATTTCATTGATTGGAGTTTAATGGTGATGTGTGAGGTGATAAATTTTGCTAGGACTGATCAAAATAGGCCATACATGGTAAATGATAGGGCTTTTAGGAATGCACTAGAACAAAGCGATCAAGGAATAATGATGCATAGTTCCCTGAAGGTGGAATCTCATTTGGATAGGCTGGTGAAGAAAGCTTTTGGTATGCTGGCCTTTATAAATTAGAAAATTGAGTATATTGAGAATTGGGATGTAATGTTAAAATTGTACAAGGCATTGGTGAGGCCAAAATTGGACTGTTGTGTACAGTTAAGGTCAACGAGTTATAGGAAAGATGTCAACAAAATAGAGAGAGTACAGAGGAGATTTACCAGAATGTTACCTGGGTTTGAGCACCTTAGTTACAGGGAAAGGGTGAACAAGTTAGGTATTTATTGTTTGGAGCATAGAAGGTTGAGGCGGGGCTTTATAGAGGTATTTAAAATTATGAGGGGGATAAATAGAGTTGACGTGGATAGGCTTTTTCCATTAAGAGTGGGGGAGATTCAACAAAGAGGACTGAATTGAGAGTTAAGGGGCAAAAGCTTAGAAGTAACACGAGGGGCATCTTCTTTACTCAGAGAGTGGCAAGTATGTGGATCGAGCTTCCAGTAGAAGTGGTAGAGGCAGGTTCGATATTGTCCTTTAAAAATGGATAGTTATATGGACAAGAAAGAAATGGAGGTTTATTGGCTGAGTGCAGGTCGTGGGACTAAGCGAGAGTAACCGTTCGGCACGGACTAGAAAGGTGAACAGACAGATGTGTCTTGCCCCGGGTTCTTTTGCATTCCTGGTGCAAGAGTGAGATCCGGAACATAATAAGAAACCCAGGCCACGCATCTTGACGCTTCAGGTATTAAGGCATGTCTGTGTCTCCTCGGGGAACGCACTGGGGAAGATGAAGGTCACAGGCCAGTTTTGTCTGACCACATGGGTTGTCAGTGCTGGAGCGGTGCACACACTGGGCAGAATGGGCAGCGGATGTTCGATGTGATCTACGCCTGTCTCGATGGAACTACAATAATTCTCCTGTGCTCTGATGATGGGAAAGGGTTAAAGTTTTCTGGTGTTCACATTCTCTGGTATCGGTACTGACCATACACTGATCCCGCTGATCGCAGCCCCGCCGTAGTCCACCCGTTACTCCATCCTGCTGCATGACTCAATAAAGCTGATGCAGTTTACGTTAGACTGGTCTCCGTCTCTTGACAGAAACCCGCTGCCTTCGGTACCGGCGAACATTTGGGACGGTCTGTGGAGCCCCACTGGGCGCATAGAGTAGGCTGCTCCCAAAGCAGAGAATGCAGTGGCCTGATACAGCCCATCCCGCTTCCCTGCCAACACCTAGTCACTCTGAGGCAGCTACCAAATCCTATGTCAGGAATTTGTTGTTCTACAGCAGCAGCACAGTGAAATAAACACTGAATTGTGCTCTTGAGATAAGTGTTTTAAGATAAATATGTAAATCTTAAGCAAAGGGTAAATAGTGATAGCGTTCATTAGCCAGTATGAAACCTACTGCTGGAGAGAAATAAACTGTCCCTGAAACTGGGAATGTTGTGTCAAGTCCTCATTGATAGTGTAAATGAGAAGAGGGTATGTCCAGGATTGAATATCCTTATTGATGGATGCCCCATTTCTCATCATCCCTCTTTGACCCCTGAGAGGCTGGTTGCCGTGATGCACTTAGTTGAGGTTTCTGCAGCTTCTTTTTTAAAATTTTTTGTGGAAGTTCGGCCGGGTGATCATTGCCGGTTCAGGGCGGAGTTGCGCTTTTGGGAGATTCAGTGCTCACTCTGCCCATTAACGCAGTGAGGGTCGTGGAGGAAACCGGCAGCTTGTGATCCAAAGTACCCTGTCACCGCGTCCCTGCACGGTTCTCCCAAATATTACAGTAGATCACAGCCGAGCATGCCACTCGAACACTGAACGCTGCCCGGCAGTTCTCTAGGACGATGGATAATCAAACCTGATTAACGCTATTGTATATTCCAGGACCCTATTGGCATCAGTTCCAAGATTATTTAAATATTCAGTTGTTTGCACCTTAACACTTCCCGATGGACCGTGCCGATTGCCACCACCTCCAGTAGCTCGGGGGTTCGAAGATTCCGCAGATAAGATCATAATATAGAAGAGTAGAACTAAGCCAATTGAGCCAGCGTATCTGCTTCGCCTTTTCATCATGGCGAGTTCATTTTCCCTTCCAACAGCAGTCTACCGTCGCCCGTTTCCCTTCACGTCGTACAATGTATCAAAGTCAGACTTAAATATTCTCAATTAACTGGCCTGCACTGTTGACTAGGACAATTAATTCCACAATTTCACCAAGTTCTGGCTAAAGAAAATCCTTCTCCTCTCTATCCCTCTATTTTGTGTATGCATCCTCCCAAGAAGAGATCTCACTGTCCAATAAATCTGAAAGCCTGTCTCCTGCAGCAGTTCCTCAGTCACATTCATCTGCCGAATTGTCCTTTTCCTATGCTCTCTACCGTGTGACACAGAAAGGGCTCCAAAGATAACTACCGTGGATGTCCTGTTTTTCCGCTTCATTAGAAACATGCATATTAACATGGAGACATAGAAAACCTGCAGCACAATACAGGTCCCCAGGCCGACAAAGTTCTGCCGAACATGTCCCGAACTTAGAAATTGCTAGGCTTACCCATGGCCCTCTATTTCTCTAAGCTCCATGTACCTGTCCAAAAGTCTTTTAAAATACCCTATCAAATCCGCCTACACCACCGTCGCCGGCAGGCCATTCCATGCACTCACCATTCTCTGAGTAAAATACCTACCCCTGACATCTTCTCTGTACCTACTCCCCAGCGCCTTAAAGCTGTGTCCTCTTGTGGCAACCATTTCAGCCCTGGGTAAAAAAGAAAAAAATGACGATACATGCGGTCAATGCTTCTAGCAACCTAAAATCTCTCTTCAGTAGCTTTTAATCTTTTTCTGTTGATGCTGTTCGTTCTGATAGGTAACAAGACATCCGGCTGCCGACACTTCCACTTCAGAACGCCATGGATCCGATCTGAGGCAGCTCTAATCCTGGCAGCTGAGAGGCAACATACCATCCGGGAATCTCTATCTCGCCTACAGAATCTCCACACCGCTCCTCGGACGTTTTAATCTCCTTTCAACTCTGTAGTCCCTTTCAATACTCTTCATTTCTGGGCGGCAGCAACAGATTTAGTGCCAGAAACCCAGTCACTGCGACCCCCGTCCCTCCCCTGTAGGCAGACATCAACGGTATGTACAGTGTATTATCTCAGAGGGGAACGGGCACAGATTACTCTGCTCCCATTTCCTTCCCTTCTGACAATAACCCAGCGACCTCCCTCGTGCAATATATAGACGCCTACATCCCCGTAGCTCCTACCTATCACCATTCCCTTTTGTGAGCCAAAATTCATCGAGCTACAGCGCAAGTTGTTTAATCTGTTTTCAGGAGAGCTACAGCTCGATGCTTTTGATGCTAATGTGCTTATCTGGGAGACCACATCTGACGCACGGAACAAAGCACTGCCACCGGAGACATTCTCTCTGCACTACTGTGCGTTCATGGGCGAGGAATGAAGAATTAAGAAGAAAAATAGAAACACACCTGAAACTTAGCTCACCTAAACCTGATACCGCCGAAGCATGATGATCCAACAAAACTCACAACAATGCCCTTACCCAGAATGGCCGCCCCGCAGCGTTAACGCTAATTTTACTCAACCTTTCTAATGAATCCCGCTCAGTTATTGGCCGCAGTCCAGCTAAAAAAAAACTCTGTCTCTTAAAACTTGAGAGCGGACCTGAAGGTCGCAGTCTAAATCTGAAATCCTCCCCCGAATTTTCGCCTTTTAAATCTTGAATGGGGATCTGATTGTAACGGGAAACTAAAGGTTTTCACATTGTTTCCTAAAATCATCAGGCTCAGCTTCTCCACGGCCACATTACTTTCGTTTCTACAACAGTCAGGGTCGGGAGGGGCTGTTCCGCACAGTATGTCTGGATAGGCAGATAGATAGATAAATAGATAGATAGATGGATAGATAGATCGATCGACAGATACGTACTTAAGCCGAATGGACCGCAGTTAGGTACTGGGATATTGCGTGCAAAGAGAGGCATCAGGAAGGGAAAGTCTGGCACCTCAATGTTCCTGGATGCCACACGACCATAACGCGATGCTATATTGAAGCAGAATCTGGCCATTCGGCCTACCGAATCTGTTTCGCCATTTATTCATGGATGATTCATTACCTCAAGCCTCAGGCTCGTGCCTTCTTCCTATAATTCTTTACACGTCTGTAAACCCATGTCTCGAATATTCTCGATTTACATATTCTCAGCAGCCTGTAGAAACGCGTTCTACAGATTCACGTCTCGGCCTACATTTATTCCTCCTCTTCACCATTCCAAATGTTTGGAGCAATACGGTGAGACAGTGCCCTCTGGTCCGAGATCCCCCACCATAGCATCGTCCTCTCCAGGTCGAGTCCTTTTAGCATTCGACAGGACCAATGGTTCCATTTACTCTCAAGGAAATATTTACTCTTCACATACATCCTCGAAACCGTAGAATACCCTGGGAAATGGCAGAAATCCGAAAAAATTACTCCCTCCTCCTCTCCCACCAACCCGTCACTTGCTCTTTCAAGAAGCATCAGAGTTAACCGCCAACAGACATGTAACAGCAAACCCCAGGAAGTGTGACCAAGTACTGCAGGTCAACAAATCTATTATTAACCCGATAATTTCGACATGCCTCGTGCTCTCACTCTTACTAACAGGGAGCGAGAGATTTCCCGGCTTCCACAGGGAGAGGGGAGGAAAACACTGGTCATCTATAATGATGTTTCCAGAAACTGAGTGAGAGAAACTGAGCCAGAGTTAGTGAGAAGGATTCGATAGATTTAGTCTCAACCAAACTGAGATTTTCCTTCATCGAGAAAGGTGACGAACAACATTCAGGAGACCCGCGGATGGGTACATGGATGGGAAGGGGATGGAAGGCGACGCTTCTGGTGTAGGTCGATTGCACTAGACCAGTCCATAGGCCGTCACCCATCCGAAGAGCCAGGCGCTCTTCTTATGTGTGTGGTGTTCGATAGCTCTGCATCCTATCCCTAAGCGTCCTCTCAAGTAACTTTTCAAACTCTGACGTGAGATTCAACAGTCTATATTTTCTTGCATTATATATTCCACGTCTTAAATAATAGAAAGACATTTGGCTCAGCTTTTCTGGGATCTTATGTGTGGCTGCGTGAACACTGGTCAAGACGGAGCAATCTCAACTCCTGCCTCTCTCTGAATAAAATGCGATATACGCTGTGGGCCTTGGGGAATTACCCAGCTCACTGACCTTTTACACTATCTTTTTAGTGATCTCGTACTTACAAAAAGAAAATCGGTTTTGATAAGTAAAGCATAGGAAACGTTTCTTCACAGAGTCTTCCAGCACGGAAAAGACCCACCAGCGCATGCGCCCATGCGATTTAGGGGTACATTCTAAGTCGTTCAAGTCCCAGAAGAGATGGGTCAAAGGCAGCCAGATGTGACTAATTTAAATATACAGCTTTACAGTATCGAACGGACGGACCGAACGGCCTGTGTCACCACTGTAAGGAAGAATTTCATCGGAAACGTGACTCTATTCCTGTCGATAGGTCCTGGCTGACCTGCTAAGTTCCTTGAACAGTTGCATTAAATCCGACTTAGTATTCGATACAAAGGATCTTTTTTTTGTGCTTGAAGGCTGCAGAGAAGAGTCATCATGATTGCAGGGGCTTGTTCCATAATAACATAAGACCATAAGGCTTGGGGGCAGAATTATGCCATTCAGCCCATTTAGTCTGTCCCGCCGATCCGACATCCCTCACTGAATCCATTGCACATCGCCATATGTTTTGATGACCTGAACAATCATGTAATGATCAACTCCCTGAATATACATATAAATACGCATAAAAATGTTGCCTCCGACGAAGTCTATGTGAAAGCATTCCACAGATACATTACCCTCCGTCTAACAAAATTTTTCCTTCCCTCTCACAAACAACACACAATCTGCAGATGATAGAAATCCAAGCAACAAATGCTGTTCGATCTCAGAATTGGAAAAGCAATTGACTTCTCGGGCCGAGACCAGTTTGCAGAACTTTAGAATAAAAAAAGATGAGGTGTAGATTTATAAAGAGTAACATAAAGAGATAGGAGAAACCAGGAGGGGAAGGGGTGAAATAAATAGCTGCTGAAGCTGATTGTTGGAAGAGATACTGAGCTGGAGAAGTGGGAGTCTAATAGGTGAGGACATAAACCATTCAAGAAAGAAAAACAAGTCGACGCCACAAAGTGAAGCGATTGGCGGGCAAGGAGATAAGGAGGGAGACGGAAAAGAGGATGGGACTGGTGAAGGAGGGAGGGGGTACTACTACAGGAAGTTTAAGAAATCGTCATCAAGCAGTCAACTTCGAGGCTACCCCGACGGAATGTGAGGTGCCGTTCCTCCAACCTGAATATGGCCTCATCGCGACAGTCGAGGAAGCCAGGAATTGACATATTGGAATGGAAAGTGGCATTAAACTGGGTGGCCAATGGCAGATATCTGTTCTTTTAGGTGCTCTGCGAAATGGTCTCCCAACCTGCGTTGTGTCTCACCAACATACGGGACGCCATACTGATGTCGATGTATACTCCATCAATTGCCCTAACTTCATCAATGAGTTTTGTTTCATTGTCAGATAATTCTATCAGATTCGTAATGCACGACCTGTCCTTGACAAAGCCATGCTGACTACCACTAATCGGATTATGCCTCACCATAGGCTCACTAATCCTGAATCCCAGGATCTTCTCCAACATCCTGCCCACGTCACTAGGCAGTAATATCATGCAAATTGAGAAGGACATGGATATGTTCCCTGCCATATTTCTGCAGTGCATTTCCCTGAGGAAGTCCGTTCCCAATTTGTGCTCCAAGGTCCTACCTATTAGCATAGTAAATGTCACAAATTGTTCATGATAGTAA
This sequence comes from Hypanus sabinus, assembly GCF_030144855.1. NCBI lineage: Eukaryota > Metazoa > Chordata > Chondrichthyes > Myliobatiformes > Dasyatidae > Hypanus > Hypanus sabinus. The sequence continues at coordinate 2,146,370 of NC_082723.1, forward strand.
TGCTACACTGTTTTTTCTATCCCCATGAGTTTATTTGATTTTAGGTTACCCACTGTGATAAATCCTAAGGATTCCTTTAGGCCTAAGAGTCTGGTGGTTCATCAATATATTAAGGAAAATTAGTATGCTATATCAACTACATTTTACAGGTGGGTAAAACGATAATTTAGCTAGCATTGTCGGTGTGCTATTTGTACCTGAGTTACAGGTATGATACAGCAACAACTTAACAACCATTTATCAGTATATGCTGTAGTAATGGTTTCCGTTATGTTAGCCTGACAGTAGGTGGGGGTAATTTGTACATGTGGAGTTGTAATTTGTTCAGATTACTTTTCGGATTGGATGAGTCATAAAACAGGCCTTTGTTGCTGGACGTCAGATTTACTGTTATAAAATCATCAAATGAAATTCCATTTACAACGTATCGATTTACATGTCACCTTCTTAAGGATCGTTGCACACAGAGGTCTTGGGGGGAAGGAGCGAGTTGACTGTTTAACTGAAAAAACAGTTCAAATTCAACTCTGTATATGGACCTTTGACTTAGAAATTAGAAGTTAAGGATTTGTGGGGGTAACAATTATGGGTTTTTGCCATGACTTTTGGCATAATGGGTACAAGTGGTCTTAACAAATGGTTAACATAACATACTAAATTACTTAATGCATTACAGAATACGCAAAAGTGTTAATTTGATGGGAAAAGGCGATTAAACAGGAAGGAAAGGAATTTTATGGACACGACTTAGAATTGGTCGTACTTTGCTTAATTATTCCTTATGTCATGTTGGAAAACAACATGCTGGGTCGTGTAGATTTTGTCATTAAGAAAAAGTCCCACACATGCTATTTCACAGTGAAGAATATCAAACAGAATGAAATCAAATTCCCGACTCAATACAATTTTAATGTTAAGAGTTAAAATTTTTTTTCTTAAGTTATGGAAGGGATATTAATTTAATTCACAGCATATTGTTCCATTGAGTATAATCTATAGGACGTTTTGATTAATTTATTATTCATCAGAAAAGAAAATAAGCAGCGAAGGTTTTATTTACAAATTCCCCGAAACGTATAGCAGTCCTGCTGGCTGCAGGATTGCGCCTTGGGGATAGAGTCTGCACTGCCATTTATTCAAATCACGCCCTGTTTTCTTTTACGTTAACCACTCATTCAACGGGAAGGCCGAAGCAAGTATGATTGATACTCGATAAGGAAAAGGTACCTGAATAGTGCAAAAAGGTTGGACCCAGATTGATAGGCGTGAATGGGAAAAGATTGGCATATTCACATACCAATGGATGGACGGAATTCCTGAGTAGTTCTTTGACTGACATCTGGTTGGGCCACGGGGGTACGGTATCACAGGACGGTGGTTTGCCGCCAACACCTAAGCACCACAATCCCCCCCCCCCACCAACCACAGACAGAGTACACTAATGTCACGGAGATGTCCATCGTTGAGACAACCCGCCCGGGAATTATAACTGATGGTGAAATTGATATGTTGGAGCCCCGAATGGAGACGCTTTGGCAGCCTCTGGATTGTGCTCAGAACCTGGCTTTGTTAATGAACGGAAGTACCGAAGTGACCGGATAATTTACGGCACTGAATTTCCCTGCTCCCTGAATTTCGACTGTGTGACCATGGTGTTGGTGCAGCAGCTGAGATCCCTCAGGAAACCCCTGTTGTATTGAAAGATCCATTCAGAATCATTGAAATTTAATCCTTTTCCTGAAACCTGATAATATATGACATTTACAGTGTGCGTCATCCACAGGAGGATGAAGCTGCCGGAGATGGTGAAGAGTAAAACTACAGACCTCCTCCTGCTCTCCAATTCCGGGTCATTGCGGTTCTCCCCCTTCCTCTGGCCCTTCAGTCCCTTCCGGACCCGGCTGCCCATTAAAATGAGTCTGACCGTCAGAGTGTTGAGCAGGAGGATCCCAACAATAGGTAGTAATGGGGTTAAAAACGTATCAAGCCAGTCGTATCCTACCCACCCGGGGTCAGTGAAGTATTTCTCCAAGATTACACAGAACCAGGGTATATTGTCGATGATCACCCAGTGCTCCCACGTGAAATATCGCGGAAGGTTTTTCAGACAGAACGGTACGCTGATTGCTAGAACCACAGCCGCAGTTTTTCCGGTGCAACATTTCGTTTTCAGCTTCGTGCAGCAAATAATGGCAAACCGATCAAAGGTGAAAGTGACGGTGAACCAGACAGACCAGTCAGTGGCTGTGAACCTCAGTACATTGATAACACTGCACACAGCGGTGATGTCCAGAAAGTTCCACGGGTAGTAATGCACATTCATTTGAATCAAAATCACCTCGATGACGATGGTCCCTAGATCCGCCGCTGCCATGGCTACCAGGTAGCGAGTGGGGCAGGTAGAGATGCCGCACTTTCCGCGGGAAAGGATTACAATTGTCAGAAAATTCACCGGAGAGAGAGAGAGGGTGAGAGAAGGAAGAGAACATCACCCAGAACACATTCTCCGGGAAGCAACACGGGATCGAGATTCAGCTAAAGATCCGAGGCGAGAGTCTTTAAAAGCTGGAAATCAAACAAGGGTTACCGTGTCTCTGACCAGCCTTCTTCAATGTGGAGATAGACGAGCTGAGGAATCGGCGGCGAGAAAACCGAGCGTCATGAACAGCAATGATCTGTGGTATCCCGAATCCAGTCGGTGATGGGGCCGATTTCACTGATTTAACCGTTACTGACCAGGCCTCTGGAAACTCTGCATCTGATGGGGCCGATAAAGGATACGCAGGGGAGCAACACACACAAACTACTAGAGGAGCTGGCACGTCAGGCAGCATGCATGAAATTGAACAAATTCCCGTTTCTAGCCGAGACCGTCTTCAGGACGAAGCCGTGCACCAATTCACGATGCGTCTCAGCAACTGCAAGTTCGTGACCAGGAACTGAGTGGCTGCGTCAATGGATTAATTCTGGACACGGATTCAGGTAATTAGACCCAATCATTGACCAACAAGCTGTAGAGCCCGTCTCAAAATACCCCACAGGGAGACGTGAAACACGGGAGCAGTGTTCACCCTGATCAGTAACTCAGAAACAGTAACTTAACAATATTATCTCTCCCAGTCTCCCTTGCTGGAGAGGTCCCTGACACCATCATTATGGTAAATTTAGACAGAGTCCCTTTAGAAGCCGCCCTGTCTCACCTTCCCGGACAGCAACACTGGGACAACTCTGGATATGGTGTCATTAAAGGCCGGGACAACGTCCGAGTCCGTTCCATGTTCCCGTGCGTCAGAGGAGAGACAGAGTTTCAGTTTTGCTCTGTCCTTAAATATGTAAATTCAGAAAGTTGAACTGACAGGAATGAATTCACTGATGGGTATTTGTACAATGTTCAGAAATTTAGCAGCGTGTAAAATGGTCATGAACAGATTCACAGGGGCTAGTACACAGAAATGCCGAACGTGAATTGCTTTGCTGACTCACCAGGATCGCGAAACATGGCAATGAGCGGGTAGAATATTTTCTCCACACTCAAGTACGTATCTAACACTGTAGATATTTTCTCTGTATAGTCATTTATTCCCCTGTGCAAAAGACGATCTCTCGGAATGACATGTTGAGGCAGCGAATGCCTGAAGTTTTTAATAACATTCATCGACTCCACAGGGACAAATTTCAACACATTTGGAAACAGAGAGTTTTACATTATTTACACACTAATTACGTCAGTCGAGTGCAGTCCCCACGGTGACTGACTGTAAGTAATTGCGTGAATTAATTTTAGAACATTTGTGAGGCTTAATTTGTCCTCATTGAGGAGACCGAACATTCGAGGTGACCTACCGATTAAATGTGTCTCTAAATGCAGTTCAAAGGAACCTTTGCCGGGTGTGTAGTGTGTGTGTGTGTGTGTGTGTGTGTGTGTGTGTGTGTGTGTGTGTGTGTGTGTGTGTGTGTGTGTGTGTGTGTGTGTGTGTGTGTGTGTGAAGGATTGCCTAACATCCAAATATTAAACAGAAATATTAATATTAGCAAGAGAGTGTGATTTCTTATGTCTAATCATTACTAACATATATCCTCCTTTCCTGGAGACGCCCGACTTGCATTAATAATAGCCCACTTAAATTCCCACATAGACAACTTAACATCACTGATACTAGCATTGCTATACCTGACTATCAACACATCAGTATACTCACTGAGAACCTTATCCCTACATTTCAACCTCTTCGATTAAATTACCTTGTTTATGAATCGCGGCAAATGACTCATACAATGACTCAACCTTCTCTATTTGACTAACAATCATTTCACCCTCATCAATCCGGACTGAAATATCAGGATCATTATGAACCATAACCCTTATTTCCTTTAATCATTACCTGAACTTCGCTAAGTTTAATATCCCTTCGAGAATAACCTCAATATGCCCTCCAGAAAACGCTTTTCGCAATCTTCAAAATTTTCCACACCACAGCCTGTAGCCTTTTTTTATTTTTGATAAGGTCACTCGGAGACTGATACTTCTCAACTTGCCTAAACTCTTTAATTCTGTCCCTAATTGATTCTATGCATTCTTCAGTCCACCATGGTGCAGCCTCTCACCCGTGAATTCCCTTTTAATAGGAATCACTTGCAATACTGTTGGAAGAATAATGTGACATTACATCTCATTGCAAAAATTGACATCAAACTCAACATTTATCCCTGACAGGTGTTCACCACATAATAACTTAAACACCTCCCAATTTGCTTCAACAAAAAAAAACACGTCCTCATATAAATATAATTTAAGTATTGAACATTGGAAATCAGGCCTCGCATTCCACTGCAATATTTTAATCTCATAATGTCGACTGGGATTCAGACACTGCACGCTTCAGAGCTTCATTTACAGCTTCCCAAGTAGCATTAGTTATAACACGATACTTTTCCGCAGGTTTCAAAATACTTTCAATTTCCACAGTTTGATGTGACGACTGAGCAGCAGAATTCACCAGGTCGGTTCTAAACATCACAAACTTTATTTTATCCAGCTGTAAAGCAACATTAGTAAGAGAACTGTCATGCCGACATATATCCAATGATTTTATAGTCCCTTCTCTGACTTGGAAGAAAAAAGACTATCATCGTTTTGAATAACTGTGTACAGGATCACTCTCCCTGACTGGCGGTCATATGAACTAACCGTCGTATGAATTCATATTTGACGACAGAAATCTCAGCCAGTGACTAATGGGGAAAAATGAATCTGCGCTACGACAGGCCGCGTGCAAATCTGCCCCAATTTCATCCCAACCACTTCAGCTCCTTCGGCATTTTGGAGTTAATCGATCTGCCGCAGTCGGTGGTCGCCAGCCCGCGGTTTGTCTCTTCGAGCGGTGTTTGTTGTGGATAAGGAACAGTGTTGAGAAGCGAACTAGAAGCAAAAGCAATATGACTACAACTCCCAGACGGCTACGCGCCTACCTGGTCCACAACCGCAGTTCAACAGCTGTCGAGGAGAAAATCCAAAGACTGCCCGATTTCTCGTTAACTCGGCAATATCCTTGTATACCACCATCCAAAACCTCCACAACTTATTTTTTCTATAATTTAGTTGCAACACTTCGGGTGCGATTAAACTAGAGATTCATGAAAATGCAGAGTAATTACCTCACAATGGAAATCAGTGCCTCGACTACAAGTGACCTCTACCCATCAACCTGTGCAGTAACTTTCATGAGTTATGAACTCCTATCCGAGTTTATATCTGTAGATTAACGCTGTAAAACACTCTGACAATTCTCGCAAGACCTCACAATACTGGAAATCTCATCTGCAAACTTCTAGCACAAAATATTCATTTTATATGATGAACTGAATGCAGGATTTCAATAAACTATTCAAGGAAGTCAGCATCTATAGAAAGGAAGAGAGTTGACATTTTAGTCAAGACCCTTCCCTTTCCGCATTGGCACTTGCTCTTCAGCCCATCCTTTGCATGACGACCAGTTGCCCTGTAAAATAGTCCGACTCGCCTGCATTTCGCCCACCGCCTCTTGGGCAAGAATTTGCTTGAATATGCATCTCAGTCACGCTGGCACAGAGTTGATGGTTCTTTGCCCTGCGTTAAATGTTTTTGACTAACCCTTTCCTATCCTGAACTTATCCATTAAATAGACAATAGACAATAGGTGCAGAAGTAGACCATTCGGCGCCTCGAGTCTGCACCGCCATTCTGAGATCATGGCTCATCATTCACTATCAATACCCAGTCCCTGCCTTGTCCCCATATCCCTTGATTCCCCTATCCATCAGATATCTATCTAGCTCCTTCTTGAAAGCATCCAGAGAATTGGCCTCCACCGTCTTCCGAGGCAGTGCATTCCACACCTCCACAACTCTCTGGGAGAAGAAGTTTTTCCTCAACTCTGTTTTAAATAACTGACCTCTTATTCTCAATCCATGCCCTCTGGTACTGGACTCTCCCAACATCTGGAACATATTTCCTGCCTCAATCTTTTCAAATCCTTTAATTATCTTAAACGTTTCAATCAGATCCCCTCTCAAACTCCTCAATTCCAGTGTGTACAAGCCCAATCTCTCCAATCTCTCTGCGTAAGACAGCCCTGCCATCCAAGGAATCAACCTAGTGAATCTATGCTGCACTTCCTCAATTGCCAGAATGTCCTTCCTTCAACCTGGAGACCAAAACTGTACACAATATTCCAGGTGTGGTCTCACCAGGGCCCTGTACAAATGCAAAAGGACATACTTGCTCTTGTACTCAATTCCCCTTGTAACAAAGGCCAACATTCCATTTGCCCTCTTCACTGCCTGTTGCACTTGCTCATTCACCTTCATTGACTGGTGAACTAGGACTCCTAGGTCTCTTTGCATGTCTCCCTTACCTAACTCTACATCGTTCAGACAATACTCTGCCCTCTTGTTCCTGCTTCCAAAGTGGATAACTTCACATTTATTCACATTGAATGACATCTACCAAGTATCTGCCCACTCTCTCAGCCTATCCAAGTCTCCCTGTATTCTCCTAACGTCCTTTTCGCATGTCACACTGCCACCCAGTTTAGTATCGTCAGCAAACTTGCTGATATAGTTTTCAATGCCCTCATCTAAATCGCAGACATAAATCGTAAAGAGCTGTGGTCCCAATACAGAGCCCTGTGGTACCCCACTAGTCACCTCCAGCCAGTCCGAGAAACACCCATTCAATGCTACCCTTTGCTTTCTATCTGCCAAACAGTTTTCCATCAATGTTGAAACACTGCCCCCATTGCCATGAGCTCTGATTTTACTCACCAATCTCCTATGTGGCACCTTATCGAATGCCTTCTGAAAATCTAGGTACACTACATCCACTGGCTTACCCTCGTCTAACATCCTTGTTACACCCTCAGAAAACTCCAACAGATTCGTCAAGCATGATGTGCCCTCGGCAAATCCATGCTGGCTCGGCCTAATCCTATTACTGCCATCAAGATATGCCACTATTTCGTCCTTAATAATGGACTCAAGCATCTTCCCCACGACTGACGTTAGGCTAACAGGGCGATAGTTCTCCGTTTTCTCCTTCCCTCCCTTCTTGAAAAGTGGGATAACATTAGCCACTCTCCAATCTTCAGGACCCGATCCTTAATCTAAGGAACATTGGAAAATGATTACCAATGCATCCGCAATTACCTGAGCCACCTCTTTTAGAATTCTCGGATGCAGACCATCTGGACCCGGGGATTTATTAGCCTTCAGTCCTATCAGTCTACTCATCACAGTTTCTTTCCTAATGTCAATCTGTCTCAATTCCTCTGATATCTTATGGCCCTGGCCCATACATACATCTGAAGATTGCTTGTGTCCTCCCTAGTGAAGACAGATCTAAAGTACGCATTAAATTCTGTTGCCATTTCCCTGTTTCCCATAACAATTTCTCCCAATTCATTCTTCAAGGGGCCAACATTGTTCTTAACTATCTTCTTTCTCTTCACATAGCTAAAAAAGCTTTTGCTATCCCCTTTTATATTCCTGGCTAGACTGAGCTCATACCTGATTTTTTTTTCTCTCCGTATTGCTTTTTTTAGTTAAGATCTGCTGTTCCTTAAAACTTCCCCAATCATCTGTATTCCCTCTCATCTTAGCCCTGTCATACTTCTTTTTCTTTAATGCTATACAATCTCTGACTTCCTTTGTCAACCACTGTGGCCCCTTTCCCCTCTTTGAATCCTTCCTTCTCATTGGAATGAACTGCTTTTGCATGTTTTGTATTATCCCCAAGAATATCTGTCACTGCTGATCCACTGTCTTTCCTGCAAGGGCATCCGCCCATTTAACGTTGGCCAGCTCTTCCCTCATGGCTCCGTAGTCTCCTTTATTTAATTGCAACACTGACATCTCTGATCTGCCCTTATCCCTCTCAAACTGTAGATAAAAACTTATCATGTTATGATCACTACTTCCTAATCGCTCATTTCCTTCAAGATCACTTATCAATTCCTGTTCATTACACATCAGCAAGTCCAAAATAGCCTCGTTCCTGGTTGGCTCAAGCACAAGCTGTTCCAAAAATACATCCCTTAGACACTCCACAAACTCCCTATCCTGGGGTCCAGAAAAGACGTAGAGTTTGGTCTCTTAAAGAGCTGTATGTGGTTATTCCCAGGAGCTTGGCGGGATGTATCGCAGATTATTGAGAGAGGCAAGAGGTGAGATTACTTGGACGATCGATATATTTGTGTTCTCTCCAGCTCCGAAGAACATCTCAGATAAGCAATGATGAATGATATTCTATTATGTAAGAAAGTGAATGGATAATCCTGTCTAAGTTAGACTCCAGTCAAAGATAGGAAAGCTACTGCAGACGGTTCTTACGGATAGGATGCAGATTTATTGAACACCACACACATCAGCAGAATACCTGATTCTTCGAAAATTTGACCACCTGTTTTCCGGCCTAGCCTCAGTGAGCCGTACCAGGAATATCGCATATCATACTCCTCCCATTTGTGAACATGTCCAAGTCTCTGCTCAATATTGCAATTGAACCTGCATTCACCACTTCCTCCGGCAACTCATTCCACACTCACAGTGCCCTAGGATTGAATAAGATCTCCCGCATGGACCCCGTAAACATTAAACTTTTTACCCTTAAAACATGACCTCTTGTTCTAATTTCACCCAACGTGAGGGGGAAAAGCCTCAGTTTTGGTTAGCCAAAAGCTGTTGATCCTTTCCTTCTATCACCAGTCCTCAACTCCTAGGAACACCATTATTAATTTTCGCTTCTTGATATCTTCCCCGTCGTCAGGTGTTACAGGCTGCACGCATTGCTCCAAAATTGTCCACACTGACGTCCTCTGCAACTTCGACATAACCATAACATGACAGGCATTGATCGTGTGAGTAGTCAGAGGTTATTTTTTTTCCCCCGCGGTGATATGTCTGGCACGAGAGGACACAGGTTTAAGGAGCTTTGCGGTAGGTACAGAGGAGATGTCAGGGGTAAGGTTTTAGCACAGAGAGTGGTGAGTGCATGGAAAGGGCTGCAGGCGGATACGATTCGGTCTTTAAAGACAAGCAGATGAAGCTCAGGATCAGGGTAACCCAAGGTATTTTCTCATGTAAGGACATGTTCGGCACAGCTTTGTGTATTGTGCTGTTGGTTTTCTAAGTTTTGTTCGAAATCGTGTACGCTGTACTTTGTTTAATGAAGGACACTATGGTAGAAGTTTTCTTTATTACCCAGCTGTGGAATAATGGAACTGTACACCCGTGTCCCGCTTGTCTCTGCAGAACACAATTACCTATCATTCCCGGTGTAAGACCTAGCCTGGTCCTTCCTGGGAAGGTGCAACACCTCACAACTGTCTGCAGGACAATCCATCGGGCACGTGTCCAACCCACATATCCAGCTGCTCCACTCACGACGCATGTTCTGATGACCTACCTCGCTGTCCGATCACACTCTGAAACATGGTGTCATCTGCAAACCCAGTTTGAAATATTGCCATTGAAATAGAAATACTAATGTATCCTGTCCTTTAGAATGTCTTCCAATAAGTTAACAACGACAGACGTCAGGCTCACCTGCCTCCTCGAATTCCCCGGCTTATCGTCAGAGACTTTCTTCAAATATGGAAGCTAACCGCTGCCACCTCAGCTGTGGCTCAGATATATTAATACGTCTGCCAAGGCGCCTGCAATGTCCGAATTAACTTCCCGAAAGGGTGAAGGAGATATCTTATTTGAAAGCGAATTTACAGTATTGGACCATAAGATATGAAGGCAGAATCTGGCCGATTGCCCAACCGATTCTCCACCGCCATTTCATCGTGGCTGATATTTTTACTCTAAATCCCTCACCTCCATCCTTCCCTCTATATCTTTTCATGCCCTGACTAATCAAGAACCTTAGCCTTTACGTTAATGATTGGGCCACTGCTGTTGCTTGTGAGGCCACTCAATTGCGTTATAAAGTCTCAAAATTACATTCTTGCATTTTTTACGTTGTTGTCTCCTTGTAATGAATGCAAACTTCGCTTTCGACTTGCTCAACAGATATGAACTGCAAATAAAACTTCCGGGAATCCTGCACAAGGACACACAAGTCCCTTTTCGCCTCGATTTTTCTACTGATCTACATTTAGAAAATACTCAACGAAGAGCATGGCCACCATCTTGAAAAGGGAGCTTTAGCATCCAGATGTCCCTAGCACCCTGCGGAAGACAATTGCAGAGATTGTTGGGACACAAGCAAAGATATTTAAATTATTCTCAGTGACAGGTGAGGTTCTGGATGTTTGGAGGACTTCCAATGTTATTCCGCTGTTCAAGAAAGGCTCTAAAATTAAACTAAGAAATTTTACATTGGTGAGCTTGACATCAGCAGGAGGAAATTTACTGGAACGTATGCGCAGGATACTATTGTTTAACTATTTGTGTAAATGTAGTCAGATTAAGGATAGTCAGCATGGCTTTGTGCATGGTAGGTCATGTCTAACCAATCTTGTATATGGACAGTAAAGGAATGGGAGGTCATGGGCTGTGTGCAGGTCGGTGAGGCTAGGTGAGAGTAAGCGTTTAGCACGGACTAGAAGGACCGAGATGGCCTGTTTCCGTTCCGTAATTGTTATATATTGTTATATTGTTATGGTTATTAACTTTACCGTATCTAATCTGTTCAGGACCTTTAACATTGGGAATGTTTCTATGAGATCCTCCTCATTCTCTTGAACTCCAGAGAACACAGCCCAAGAGCTGTCAGATGCTCCTCATACGGTAACCCTTTCATTCCTGGAATCATTCTCATGAATCTTTTCTGAACCCTCTCCAATATCAGTATATCGTGTCTAAAATAAGGATCACAAAACTGCACACAATTCTCCAAGTGTGGTCTCCCGAATGTCTTGTAGAGCCTCAACATCACATCCTTGCTCTTATATCCTGGACGTCGGGTAATGAATGCCAACATTGCATTTGCCGCCTTCACCACCGACTCAACCTGGAAATTTACTTTAAGGGTATCCTGTACAAGGACTCCCAAGTCCATTTGCCTCTCTGTATTTTGAAGGATCTCCCCATCTAACTAACTCTCTGCCCGTTTATTTCTTCCACCAGAGTGCATGACCATCCATTTTCAACTTTATATTTCAATTGCCATTTCTTTGCCCGTTCCGCTAATCTATCTGAGTCTCTCTGCAGTCTTTCTGTTTCGTCAACACTACCCGCTCCTCCACTATCTTTGTGTCATCTGCAATTTTAGCCACAAATCCATTAGTACTGTAGTCCAAATCATAGACATTCATCCCAAAAGTGACCCCTGTGGAATTCCACTGGTAACTGGCAGCCAGCCCGAATACGATACATTTATTCCGACTCTTCTGCTGACCTAGCAATGTTCAACCACGCCAGTAACTTCCATGACCTCCTATTGCTAAGCAGTCTCATGTGCGGCACCTTGTCAAAGGATTTCTGAAAATCCAAGTACACTACATCTATTTCATGTTCTTTGTCTACCTGGCTTGTAATTTCCTTGAAAAATTGCTGTAGGTTTCTCAGGCAGGGTTTTCCTTCAGTTACTTCCTTCAGAACCCGAGGGTCGATTCCATCAGGTCCAGGACTCAGACCATTATCTGCCCAAGCACCTCCTTGGTCGTAATTGTCACTGCACAGACTTCACTTCCCTGATACGCTTGAATAGACATATTCCACTGTGAAGACTGATGCAAACTACTCATTCCGTTCCACTGCCATCTCTGCATTTCTCATCACAATATCTCCAGCATCATTCTGTATCTTCCCTTGACTCTCTTTTACCTTTTATATACTTAAGGAAGCTTTTAGTATCCTCTTTGATATTAGTCGCGTGCTTCCTCGCATCATTCATCAGTTCCTTCTGAATGACCTTCCTAGATTTCTTCTGCAAGTTTTTAAAAACCTCCAATCCTCTATCTTCCCACTAGCTCTGGCTTCATGTACACTGTCTTTTGCTTTTACTTTGGCTCTGACTTCACTTGTCAGCCTTGCTCTTTTCAGTGGTTGGGTGATTTTCACTAATTTCAGAGGACTGGGCCTCAGACAGCTGGGTTGTTGCAATTCACCCCTCAAGTCTGACAGCAGAGTAAGGAGTGAATCTTCGATGGAGCAGAGTCAGAAACCAAAGAGTTGCCAGCCTGAGTCAGGGCTTTCTGGATCAAGAAAGAGATGGGGCCTGGAGTTTACAAAGAGGAGGAAGACGAGCAATCAGACGAACAGGATGTGGCTACAAATGAAAGATCATAAACATTTGGAAACTGGTTGATCGAAAGAAAAGGTGGTTTATTTCTGCAAAATACTGGTGGAATTCAACAAATCAGGAAGCAAATGTGGAGAGTCCACAATAGAATTCGTTTAGGCAGAGTCTCTTGAGCATGCCTGGACTGTGTACTCCTCTGCTTAGCTGCTGCATGAATTACATATTTCCTCCTACAATTTATGTGTAGGTGTCTACATTTCCAGCAACAGCAGAATCTTTTGTGTTTCATATCTGTATTTTTAAGAAGGTTCTACTTTGGCATTCAACACGCGGAAAGTTTGCGGATATTAATTGTATTCATTATGGGGTCTGCTTTCTGTGTTAAAAGAGCTGCTGAGTTTTCTATTCACGAAAAAAGTGATACGGACATGTAACTGGTGCCTGCAGAAACTTTTAATGGCACCGTGATTACCCAGAAAGCGCTGCGTTGAAAAATTCGGCATCTTTGACGCCTGCGCTGAAGTCCTGATTGAATGCGCAGGCGTCAGATGCCGATGGTCCCGAATGTTGCGCATGCGCAGTTCGCAAAAGGCCTCGAAAACTCGGCTGCAGGTAAGAAAGATTCTCCGGTTCAGACTTTATAAAACCGACTGAGGGTCGATTGCAGTGAGTCCAGTCTCTCTGACCCTCAATCCCGGCACAGTCCTGCTCTCGTCCCTCTTTCTCAGCCCCACGATCCGTACTCGGGGCCCCGGGGAGCTTCCGGCTGGTGAGGGAATGGGAACCGATGTGTCTCTCAGACAGAGCTGAGCTTCGGCTATCTAAATGCAAGGATTGGGAACTCAGAGATAGGACACAACAATCTTTTACATCAGCTGTTGAGAAAATCACATCCGTTTTACCTCCAATCCCAAAAAGGAGAAAATCTGCAGATGCTGGGAATCCAAGCAACACACACAAAATGCCGGAGGAACTCAGCATTAGTACTCTTTTCCATAGATACTGTCTGGTCTGCTGAGTTCCTACAGCATTTTGTGTGTGTTGCTTTGTTCCACCTCCTCCTGGTCTGAACTTTTCTACCCGTGAGAACATGTTTTGACTCCTTCTCTCTGGCAAGGTAATTATATCAAACAGCTTTTTGCCCTGGACAACAATTAGCTTTCACATCAGAAATGTGCCAGATGTCTCCAGCGAGAGAGACTACTACCCTCCCCTTCAGATTCACTTGCATTGCCATCAATGAGTTCACCTCGGGGAGGGTTCGGGAAAATATTTATGTACAATACAGAAACTGGTATTATCTGTATCTATTGCGGAGATGCAGAAATTGCTGGAGAATTTACAAGTGGGAAAAAGTGCAGTGATACTTGGAAATGTGACTTTTTGAAGTGTAATTTAGCAAGCAAACCACATATAGACAAAGTGCAAAAGCTCTGGTGAGAAAATCCTTCATTACCCGTTACAGGCCTGTTACACAGGTTGTGTGACAGTGCAGGTGAACTTGATTAGACCCAGAGGAGATCAAAGTTCTTTTCGACAGTGATTTGCTAGCTGTTAAAATGAATACCTCTCTATATAAAATTCACTCTGCACACGTTGACACTGGATTAAAAAAAATTGGACAATACAGGTTTCATGTGCACACTTGTCATTACAAATTAGAGGATACATTGGTGGGAAGGTGGGGAGACCTCCAGAGTCCCTGACCCCCTCACCTACAAGATGTGCATCCAGCTGCAGCTTGTAACCCTGCACTTAAGGAGTTGGAGCTGGAAATGGATGAATTCCAGATCATCCAGGAGTTGGAGGAGGTGACAAAATATGACATGAAGAAAGGTGTTACACCCAAGGTGCAGGACACAGGAAACTGGGTGAGAGTCAGGAAGGGGAATGAGGTTAAACAGCCCTCAAAGAGTACTCTTGTGGTCAATCCCACAACAACAGGTAGTCCACTTTAGAAACTGTTGGGGGGGTTGGTGGTGGATTACCTGCCAGAGGGAATTCAAAGGGTTGATAGAGGATTCGTTAGTTCGGGGAACAGAACAAGAAGGGGACTAATATCCTTGTGGTCAGGCTTACTACAGCTAGTGTCGGGGGGTGGGGATGATGTGGTTAAAATAAGTTGTAGGGGGAATGAGAGCCAGAATGAGAGAGCAGGTAGTGGAAAGGGTGAATTGAATTGATTGTATTACATACATCCTTCATATACATGAGGAGTAGAAATCTTTTGGTTATGTCTCCATCTAAATGTGCAATGTGTAATTTATAGGAATTCATAATAAATAGTTTGCAATTAGGACAGTCTATATAACACAGAAATCAATTAATCAGTCTGATGGCCTGGTGGAAGATGATGTCCCGGAGCCTGCTGATCCTTTTGCTGTGGGACCGTTCCCCTGATGGTTGCAGCAGGAACAGTTTGCGGTTCTGCTGAATTGGGTCCTGAATATCCTTTGGGCCCTTCTTCCTCGGTACAGCTGTTCACACTCTGAACAGCACAGGGGTTTACCCTGTCTCCATTCCTTCTGTAATCCACAACCAGCTCTTGAGTTTTTGTGACTGTTACGTATTCAGGCAACAATAAATATATGAGTTAGGCAAGGGTTTATATAACAGATAACACGTTTATTAAACACTGAAAACAAACCCCCCAAAAGTAAGCAAACACTAACGTAACCGGAAATCAGCTGCTGTGCGGCAGCTTAAACAGTTCTTAAAGCGATGCAGCTCAAACTGTTCTTCAAGCGATGTTGCAAAAACAGTTCTTTAAAGTAGTATTGCCAAAAGTTCGAAATGCTCACAATCCATTTAAGGGAGAGACTTTTTAAGACAATTTAAATTCTCCATTCCATCTGTAATCCACAACCAGCTCTTTAGTTTTTGCGACATTGAGGGAGAGTTTGTTTTCTTGACACCAGACAGATGTTGTTCAGACCTGTTAGTTTGTAAAAGCGTCCCAATATTTTTCGCTCTATTATTTACCCTCTCTTTGGCTTTTATGTTGGCGTTGGCTTCTCATTTCAACCATTGTTGTGTCCTCCTGCCATTTTAATGCTTCATTGGGATGTATCTACCATGCACCTCCCGAATTGTTCCCGGAAACTCCAGCCATTGCTGCTCCATTGTCATTCCTACCAGTTTCCACTTCCAATCAATTTTGTCCAGCTTCTCTGTCATAGAAACCTGGAGAAGTTCAGTGCAGAAACAGACCGTATGTCCCATCTAGACAATGCTGAAAACATTTAAGCTGTCTGATGCAATGACCTGCACTGGGACGATAGCCCTCCATACCCCTACCATCCAGGTGCCTATCCAAACTTCTCTTAAATGGTGAAATCGAGCTCACATGCACCACTGTGCTGGGATCTCATTCCACACTCTCACAATCGATTCAGTGAAGAGCTTTTCCACAAGTTCCCATTAAATTTTCACCTTCTTCACTTACCCATGACCTCTAGTTGTCGTCCCACGCAACCTCAATGGAAAAAACCTTCTTGCATTTACCCTATCTGTACCCTCATAATTTTGCATACTTCCAACAAATCCTCAAAACAATGTTGTAGCGGTGTGCTACACGCAGCGCTAAAATTACGACACGGAGTCGGTAACTGCAGTCGAAGGAAAAAACTTTATTCGAAAACTTCAGCCTCACTTTTAAGCCTCTGTCAACCGGCCCCCCATGGCGAAGAGGCTCCAAAGCTCTGTGCTCGCAAACCCCCGTAGGCTATCTAATTGTGAGTCGGTTCGCATACGCTAGGAAATGAGCCGCCACATAACCCCCCCCCCAGAACCGGCGATACACCCCCCAATGTCCACAGCCTGGGCCAGAACCTGCTTGGGAGGTCGGCCTCTGCGCCGAGGCGCCGGAAACTCGGCCGGTTGCGCCAGGTCTACATGGGCCGGCTTGAGGCGGTCCACCGTGAAAACCTCCTCCTTCCCCCCAACGTCCAGCACGAACGTGGACCCGTTGTTCCGGAGCACCGTAAACGGCCCCTCGTATGGCCGCTGCAGCGGTGGCCGATGCCCGCCCCTTCGTACAAACACAAACTTACAGTTCCGTAGGTCTTTGGGTACGCAGGTCGGGTGCCGCCCATGCTGTGAAGTGGGTATGGGGGCCAGGTTACCGAGCTTCTCGCGAAGTCTGCCCAGGACTGCAGCGGGTTCTTCCTCTTGCCGCCTCGGGGCTGGTAGGAACTCCCCGGGGATGGCCAGGGGCGCGCCGTATACCAACTCGGCCGACGAGGCATGCAGGTCGTCCTTGGGCGCTGTGCGGATGCCGAGAAGGACCCAGGGAAGCTCGTCCGCCCAGTTGGCTCCTCGCAGGCGGGCCATGAGGGCCGACTTCAGGTGACGGTGGAAACGCTCCACTAGCCCGTTCGACTGTGGGTGGTAGGCAGTGGTGTGGTGCAGCTGAGTCCCCAAAAGGCTGGCCATAGCTGACCACAGGCTGGAGGTGAATTGGGCGCCTCTGTCGGAGGTAATGTGGGCTGGTACACCAAAGCGGGATATCCAGGTGGCGATCAGGGCTCGGGCGCAAGATTCGGAGGTGGTGTCGGTGAGCGGGACCGCCTTTGGCCATCTTGTGAACCGGTCCACGATAGTCAGGAGGTAACGCGCTCCGCGCGACACTGGCAGGGGGCCCACGATATCCACATGAATGTGGTCGAAACGCCGGTGGGCGGGATGGAACTGCTGCGGTGGGGCTTTGGTGTGCCGCTGAACCTTGGCCGTCTGACAGTGCATGCACGTCCTGGCCCATTCACTGACCTGTTTGCGGAGTCCGTGCCAAACGAACCTGCTGGAAGCCATCCGGACAGTTGTCCGGATGGAGGGATGCGCCAAGTTATGAATGGAGTCGAAAACACGTCGCCGCCAGGCTGCGGGGACGACCGGACGGGGCTGGCTGGTGGCGACGTCACAGAGTAGGGTCCTCTCACCTGGGCCCACGGGGAGGTCCTGGAGCTGCAAACCAGAGACTGCAGTCCTGTAACTCGGAATCTCCTCATCTACCTGCTGTGCCTCTGCCAGTGCCTCAAAGTCTACCCCTTGGGAAAGGGCATGAACGGTAGGGCGAGAGAGCGCATCCGCCACGACATTGTCCTTACCCGAGACGTGCCGGACATCCGTTGTGTATTCAGAGATGTAGGACAGGTGGCGTTGCTGGCGGGATGACCAGGGGTCGGATGCTTTCGTAAACGCAAAGGTAAGCGGTTTGTGGTCCGTGAACGCGGTGAAGGGCCGACCTTCTAGGAAGTACCTGAAATGCCGGATTGCCAGGTAGAGCGCCAACAGTTCCCGGTCAAAAGCACTGTACTTGAGCTCGGGTGGCCGCAGGTGTTTGCTGAAAAACGCCAGGGGTTGCCAGCGACCTGCGATGAGCTGCTCCAGCACCCCACCGACTGCCGTGTTTGATGCGTCCACTGTGAGGGCGGTAGGGGTGTCCATTCTGGGATGTACTAGCATTGCGGCGTCAGCCAAAGCTTCCTTCGTTTGAACGAAAGCGGCGGCGGACTCCTCGTCCCAGGTAATGTCCTTGCTCGGACCCGACATCAGGGCGAACAGGGGGCGCATGATCCGGGCAGCTGAAGGGAGGAAGCGGCGGTAGAAATTGACCATACCTACGAATTCCTGAAGGCCTTTGATCGTGGTGGGTCGGGGGAAGTGGCGGACCGCATCTACCTTAGCGGGCAGAGGGGTTGCCCCGTCTTTAGTAATCCTGTGGCCCAGGAAGTCAATGGTATCAAGTCCGAACTGGCATTTGGCAGGGTTGATTGTAAGACCGTACTCACTCAGTCGGGCGCAGAGTTGACGGAGGTGGGACAGATGCTCCTGACGACTGCCGCTGGCTATGAGGATGTCATCCAAATAGATGAACGCGAAGTCCAGGTCCCGTCCCACCGCGTCCATTAACCGCTGGAACGTCTGTGCGGCATTCTTCAGGCCGAACGGCATGCGGAGGAACTCGAAGAGGCCAAACGGGGTGATGAGAGCCGTTTTGGGGACGTCGTCAGGATGCATCGGGATTTGATGGTACCCTCGGACAAGGTTGACCTTGGAGAAGATCCGGGCGCCGTGCAGGTTTGCCGCAAAGTCCTGAATGTGCGGCACAGGGTAGCGGTCCGGTGTGGTAGCCTCGTTCAGCCTGCGGTAGTCGCCGCACGGTCTCCAGCCCCCCGTCGCTTTGGGCACCATGTGCAGGGGGGAAGCCCAGGGGCTGTCGGACCGCCGGATGATCCCCAATTCCTCCATTCTCTGGAACTCCTCCTTCGCCAGTCGGAGCTTGTCCGGGGGAAGCCGCCGAGCACGGGCATGGAGGGGTGGTCCCTGTGTCGGGATGTGGTGCTGTACGCCGTGCCTGGGCATGGCTGCTGTGAACTGCGGTGCCAGAACCGATGGGAACTCCGCCAGGACCCTGGTGAAGTCGTTGTCGGACAGCGTGATGGAGCCGAGGTGAGGGGCTGGCAACTGGGCCGCGCCCAGGGAGAACGTCTGAAAGGTCTCGGCGTGTACCAGTCTCTTCCTGGGCAGGTCAACCAGCAGGCTGTGAGCTCGCAAAAAATCCGCACCCAGAAGCGGTTGGGCTACGGCGGCCAGTGTGAAGTCCCACGTGAACTGGCTGGGGCCGAACAGTAGCTGCACCTGACGGGTGCCATAGGTCCTTACAGTGCTGCCATTCACGGCCCTCAGGGGGGGACCCGGTGCCCTGCTGCGGGTGTCGTAACTCGTCGGAGGTAAAACGCTGATCTCAGCCCCAGTATCGACCAAAAACCGGCGTCCCGACCTTCTATCCCACACATACAGGAGGCTATCCCGATGGCCAGCCGCCGTAGCCATCAGCGGCGGCTGGCCCTGGCGTTTCCCGGGAACTTGCAGGGCGGGCGGCAACGGCGGGCTTCATTGGGCCGGGGGTTAGTGGGCTCTGCGGCCGGGCCTGGACTGGTTTGCTGCCGGGAGCGTGGCTGGGAGATCTGTGCGATGGACGCCCCGCTCACCTTTTTGGCGTTCCACAGCAAGTCCGCCCGGGCTGCCACCTTCCGGGGGTCACTGAAATCCGCGTCGGACAGCAGCAGGTGTATGTCCTCGGGCAGCTGCTCCAGGAATGCCTGCTCAAACATGAGGCCTGTGTGTCCCTCGGCCAGAGACAACATCTCATTCATTAAAGCCGATGGAGGTCTGTCGCCCAAGCCATCCAGGTGCAGTAAACGGGCAGCCCGCTCGCGCCGTGAGAGTCCGAAAGTCTTGAGGAGCAGGGCTTTGAATTCCGTGTACTTGCCGTCTGCCGGGGGCGACTGTACGAACTCCGCGACCTGGGCAGCTGTGTCCTGGTCGAGGGAGCCCACCACGTAGTAGTAGCGGGTGTCTTCTGAGGTGATCCGGCGAACGTGGAATTGGGCTTCGGCTTGCTGGAACCATAGGTCCGGGCGCTGTGTCCAGAAACCCGGCAGTTTCAACGAAACCGCATGAACAGAGGCGGCGTCGGTCATTTCTGGTCCAAAAATCGTTTGGACCGTCGGGGTCACCAATTGTAGCGGTGTGCTACACGCAGCGCTAAAATTACGACACGGAGTCGGTAACTGCAGTCGAAGGAAAAAACTTTATTCGAAAACTTCAGCCTCACTTTTAAGCCTCTGTCAACCGGCCCCCCATGGCGAAGAGGCTCCAAAGCTCTGTGCTCGCAAACCCCCGTAGGCTATCTAATTGTGAGTCGATTCGCATACGCTAGGAAATGAGCCGCCACAATGTATAGTTTCCTTGTTTATGCTTAGAGCCTTGTTTAGGTGGATAAGATGATGAGGGGCATTGATCGTGTGGATAGTCAGAGGCTTTTCCCAGGGCTGAAATGGCTAACAGGAGAGGGCATAGTTTTAAGGCGCTTGGAAATAGATACCGAGGGAAAGTCAGGGGTAAGTTTTTACACAGAGAGCGGTGGGTGGGTGGAATGCACTGCCAGTAGTGATGGTCGAGGCAGGTACAATAGGGTCTTTTAACAGCCTCTTAGACAGGTACATGGAGCTAAGAAAATAGAGGGCTATGCGCTAGGAAAATTCTAGGCAGTTTCTAGAGTAAGTTGCATGGTTGGCACAACATTGTGGGCTGAATGGCGTGGAATATGC
Organism: Hypanus sabinus; assembly: GCF_030144855.1. NCBI lineage: Eukaryota > Metazoa > Chordata > Chondrichthyes > Myliobatiformes > Dasyatidae > Hypanus > Hypanus sabinus. Next base: position 2,167,211 of record NC_082723.1, read on the forward strand.
TGTGGATTTCAATGTTTTAGGTTGGACAGTGAAATAACTTTGGCTATCCTACACTCCCCCAGTGCCCACTCCCCTCCTGTTCACTAAGGATGATTTGGTTATCTCTGCTAGGGGCCCGACAATTTGTGCACTTGCCTCCTGTAGGGAGCACCATGTCATGTCCTTTTCCACACTCCCATAGACCCTGTGTCCATCTCCTGAGTAAATAGAGATGAAAAATATTTAAGATCTCCCCCATCTTCTTTGGTTCCACATGTGGATTGCCATTCCGGTCTTCCAGAGGATCAACTTTGTGCCTTGCAATCTTTTTGCTCTTCATCTGTCTCAGGAATACCAGAGGATAATCCTTCATCTTTTCTGCAAAAGCAACCTCATGCCTTCTTTTAGCCATCTCGATTTATATCTTATTTGTTCTCTGGCATTTCTTATACTCCATAAGAACCTACCTGCCTATTCCTGTTATACAACTCCATTTTGTGCTTCACCAGGGTCTCAATATTTCTTGAAATCCAAGGTTCCCTTCAGTTTCTATCTGTACCTTTTATTCTGACAAGCACATACCCACTTTGTACTTTCAAAATTTCACTTTGAGGGCCTGCCATTTACCAAGCACACCTTTGCCATAAAGCAGCCTGTCCCAGTCCACAGCTGCCAGATCCCAGTGTCATAATTGCAGGTGCTGATCCATGCTCTGAACACATCCACCTTTCCTACGATGCTCCTTGTATTGAAATATACAGGGCTCAGCATATTCACTGCATCATGCTCAACGTTTTTCATTCCTGATCTTGTCTGATGTCTGAACAACACCTGCACAACCCCACCACTATTTTCTGTTACTCCCCCTGCAACTTTAGTTTACCTCCCCCCCCCCATGCCCCACCTCCCACCATGCAGCTCTATCACCCCTTTGGCATCCATCTCACTGATCAATAAAAAGGCGGTGCACACCAGGTACAGGCAGATAGGAACAAATGGGGTACTTATGAAGTACAGGAAAATCAAGTGAACACTTGTGAAAGAAGGCATGAGGTTGTCCCCGCAGACAAGGTGAAGGAGAATCCTCAGGGATTCTGCAGATACGTTAAGTGCAAAAAGATTGCAAGGAAAAGAAAATAATCCTCTGCAGGATCAGAATGGTAATCCATATGAGGAGACAAAATAGATGGGGGAGATTTTTTCTGCATTTGTATTTACTCAGGAGATGGACAGAGTCTGTTGAAGTGAGGCAAAGCAGCATCAACTTCATGGACCCTGTACAGATTACAGAGGTGGAGGTGTTTGCTCTCTTCAGGCAAATTACCATTGGTAAATCCCCAGGGTCTGACAAGTTGTTCCCCGGGAATCTGCGGAAGACAAGTGCAGAAATTGTTGGGGCCCAAGCACAGATTTTGAAATCGTCCTTAGTAACCGATGAGGCAGTGGAGGATTGGAGGACAGCCAATATTGTACCACTGTTCAAGAAAGGCTCTGAAAATAAACTAGGAAATTGTTCATTGGTGTGCTTGACATCAGTAGGGGGAAAGTTATTGGAACATATGTGCAGGAACCGGATATATAAGTATTTGGATAGATGTGGACTGATTAAGGACAGAGAGCATGTCTTTGTGCATGGTAGGTCATGTCTAACCAATAATAGAGTTTCTCGAGGAAGTTATCAGGAAAGTGGATGAAGGCAAGGCAATGGATGTTGTCTACATGGACTTTAGCAAGGCACTTGACAAAATCTCACTTTGGAGGTTGGTCAAGAAGTTTCAGACATACAGCATTCAAGATGTGATAGTAAAATGGATGAGACACTGTCGTTGGGAGAAGCCAGAGTGTGGTAGCAGATGGTTGCCTCTCTGACCGGAGGCCTGTGACGAGTGATGTGCCACAGGGATCAATGATGGATCTGTTGTTGTTTGTCATCTGTATCAGTAATCTGGATGATAGTGTGGTTAACTGGATCAGTAAATTTGTGGTTGAAACCAAGACTGGGGATTCAGCGGACTGCGAGGAAGACTATCGTGGCTTGCAGTGCAAACTGGACCAGGTGGAAAGATGGTTTGAGAAATGAAAAATGGAATTTAATGCAGACAAGTGTGAGGTGTTGCACTTTGGTATGACCTACCAGGGTGGGTCTTACACAGTAACTGGTCGGGCACGGAGGAGTGTTGTAGAGGAACGGGAGCTGGGAACACAGGACTATATCTCACTGAAAGTGGTGTCACAGTTCGATAGGGACGGAATGAAAGATTTCGTCACATTGGCCTTCATAAACCAAAGTACTGAGTACAGCAGATGGATGTCATGTTGACTTTGTACAAGAAATTGGTGAGGCCTAATTTGGAGTATTGTGTGCAGTTTTGTTCACCTACCTACAGGAAAGTTGTAAAAGAGGTTGAAAGAGTTCAGAGAAAATTCACAAGGATGTTGCCAGGTCTGGAGGACTTGAGTTGTAACGAGAGATTGAACAGGTCAGTACTTTATTCCTTGGAATGTAGAAGATTAAGGGGAGATTTGATGGAGGTATACCACAATTATGAGGGTTAAAGACAGGGTAAATTCAAGCTGGCTTTTTCCACTGAGATAGGGTGGGACTAAAACCAGAGGCCATGGGTTAAGGGTGAAAGGTGAAACATTAATGGGGACATGAGGAGAAACTTCTTCATGCAGACTGTCATCCAGGTAAGGAATGAACAGACAGCCCAACAGGTGCATGCGAACTCATTTTCAACATCTAAGAGGTTTGTGTAGGTACCTGGATGGTAGGTGTACAGGAGTAAAGTTTAAATAGTTCAACACAAACTAGATGGGCCAAAGGGCCTGTTTCGGTGTTGTACTTTGACATAAATAATAATAATATTCACTCGGATTCCTTTTAACAGCTGTGCAGACCAACCATACATCTGAGAAGGAGATATTTACATGGTGTTAAAACTGTGGCACTTTAAGTTAACAGTACATAAAAGACAATCCCAGCTGTACGTTAACAAAGGCTATTTGCGTGAGAGTATTTCAGTTACTGTGGGGCCAGGTACCCATACAGCTCAGTGGGAACAGGGAATAATAATAATAATAATACCAGTGGAGAGAGTCAACAGAGCCAGATCACAGATTGGAGATGGCAGAAATGCCCCATTCTTAGAGACAGGAAGAGCATCAGGGAATTTGATGGTGATTCCAGATACCAGCACCGTGTCCAGTCAGAAGATGATTTCTCTCTCCAACTTGGGTTGCACCTCACTGTAACAGATCACATATGAGCTACTGAAGTGATCTCAATAGTAATATTGTCTTTCATCCATTGATGGTTTTTGTAAATCTTTTTACAGGTTAGAAATTTGAAGGAATTTGTCTACGGGAATCTTAAACACAACACGCCAGTTTTGCTGTCTCTGTCCAGATATTTAAGAAGTGGAGCAAGGGATTCACTTGAACATCCTTCCCGCTCAGACAGTAGGGAGGGATTCACTCAATTATCTGACCAACAGGCACGTCCTTGCTGCTCAGACTGTGGGCAGGGATTCACTCTGTCATCTGACCGACTGGCATGCATGCCATTTTACACAGGGGAGAGGCCGTTCTCCTGCTCAGACAGTAGGAAGGGATTCACTCGGTCATCTCAACTGAAGGTACATCAGCAAGTTCACACTGGGGCAAGGCCATTCACCTGTTCTGTGGGTGAGAAGGGATTCAGTTGGTCTTCCCACCTGTGGACACACCAGTCAGTTCACACTGGGCACAGGCTGGTCATCTGCTGAATTTGTAGGGAAGGATCATCTGACCTAATGGCTCACCAGCGAGTTCACACCGGGGAGTGGCCATTCACCTGCTCAGACTGTGGGAAGGGATTCACTTTCTCATCTAAACTGAAGATACATCAGCGAGTTCACACTGGGGAGAGGCCGTTCACCTGCTCAGACTGTGGGAAGGGATTCACTCAGTCATCTAGACTAGTGGTACACCTGCGAGTTCACACTGGGGAGAGACCGTTCACCTGCTCCGACTGTGGGAAGAGATTTACTCGGTCATTTGATCTGCAGGTACACCAGCGAGTTCACACGGGGGAGAAACCGTTCACCTGTTCTGACTGTGGGAAGGGATTCCATGGATCATCCGACCTTCATAGACACCAGCGATTTCACACTGGGGAGAAGCCAATCACTTGCCAAGTCTGTGGGAAAGGTTTCACTTTATTATCTGGCCTACGGAGACACCAATCAGTTCACACTGGGGAGAGGCCATTCACCTGCTCAGTCTGTGGGAAGTCATTCAGTCAGTCATCCGACTTACAAAGTCACAAACGAGTTCACACTGGGGAGAAGCCATTCACCTGCTCAGACTGTGGGAAGACATTCACTCAGTCATCCCACCTACAGAGACACCAACGAGTTCACACTGGAGAGAAGCCGTTCACCTGCTCAGACTGTGGGAAGGGATTCACTCAATCATCCCACCTACAGAGTCACCAGAGAGTTCACACTGGGGAGAGGCCATTCACCTGTAGTAAATGTGGGAAGGGATTCACTCAGTTATCTAACCTTGTGACACACTACCGGGTTCACACCAGGAGAAACTTTCAATAAGCTGCATGCTGGATATTTGTCCATCACCGTTTGCTGAATGCAATTTCGAGAGTGTCTGTCGGTGCTGAACTCTGCAATTATTGCTGCTGCTCACCACACCCAGTTCTGCACCCTGGTCACTGGGCATGGGAGGAGTTTCTTCTGCTGCACATTCACCTTTAATGGGATTGCAGTTTAATATTCTGGATCGGAGACATATAAATCAGTTCTATTTTGAACTTTGTCATCGGTACTTAGTGAATTTATAACACACCGAGTGTACAGTACAGAGTTAACTCAGGCCAGCTGATCCTGCCAATGATTCAGTTGCATGATGGTCCTTGTAAATCCTCCCCTGTTGTTCCCCTCTCGATTTCTCTGTGGTGATGCGTTCCAAACAGTCACTGCTCTGTGGGTGAAGAGGTTTCCCTTGAATTTCCTGCAGACTGAAGGAAGTCGAGCTAATCGCAGTTCTGTCTGAGATGATCTTCACCCCTCAAATCTCTGGGCTGATGGAGAATGACATCGGTAGTTAATCTCCTTATTCATGGCTCATTTCCACATAATGGATCAATTTCCCTGCTTCTAAAGGGTTGCTAGAAAACACACTGTCCTCTAAAGGCCAAAAACTGAATGGGAAACCATTTGCTGGATGTGCAGCATAGCAGAGTTAGAAACCAGAGGCAGGTCTGCACAGGGCAGAGTTTGGGGCTCTGGACAATGGTCGGGGTAAGAACATATGATGAGGAGAAAAGAATCAGCAGTGGGACGTGGCTGCAACAGAGTGGAAACATTTGGAAGCTGATTGACAGAGAAAATCTTTTGTTTGTCTGACTGATGACACAAGCAATACCTGTGGTGAGGTGCTCCATTGGTTCAGGAACTTGAATGTTGGGAATGGTTTTATCAATTGAAGGAGCTGTTCCTGCTTGTTTTTACCTGTAATATTTTATCCAGCTGGTTATTATGGATTGTCCTATCTGAAATAATGTTTTGATTATCGTATAATTTGTAAAATTTTGACTCTAAAACTGGATCAGGCTTGAATTTATGATGTCTTTATGAAGTGATGGAGACTCTTAAAGCAAGATTTTGTTGAATGTTATTTGCCAAGATTGAGTTAAACTGCTACAGGATGCTGGAATGTCTTGGATTGTGTCTGGATTCTCTTGACATTTTCTGCACTTACTACCTTGTTTGTGTTTTATGTATTGTTGATTTTTTTTAATGTCAACCAGCTTTTCCTGTAATTCCTTCGGATTCTGGGTAGTGGTCTGTAACTCTGAGTTGGGCACTCGATGTTTCTTTGTCAACACCTTGTCTGCTCGGATCACTGGGATGGCTTCCATGAGGGACATACTGATCACACTGGTTAACGTTTTTCCCCAGAGTGATAATTCATTTTTCTGAGATGGCCTCTCATTTAAGTTTGCTGCTCTGTACTTCATATCATAATTACGTATAATACCATAATGACCAAAAGAATAATGCAGAATTGGGTCCTCTGTCCGATTGAGTCTGCTCGGCCATTCAATTATGGCTGATCATTTTTTGTCTTCTCCTCAACCCCAGTTCCCAGCCATCTCCCAGTAATCTTTGATGCCATGTCAAGAATCTAACAATCTGCCTTAAATATATCCAATGACGTGGCCTCTGCAGCTGCATGAGGCAACACATTCCACCAATTTACCACACTCTGGCTAAAGAAATTTCTCTGCATCACTGTTTTGAATGGACTCCCCTCTATCCTGATGCTGTGCCCTCTTCCTAACTGGAAGACCATAATTTGTGTGGATTGGTGAGAATATCTCCTCGCTGGCGATCAACACTGGCACTCCTCAGGGGTGTGCGTTTAGCTCACTGCACTATTCTCTGTATGCACATGACTGTGTGGCTAGGCATAGCTCAAACAACATCTACAAATATTCTGACAATATAACCATTGTTGGTAGAATCTCAGGTGGTGATGCGAGGGCGTACAGGAGTGAGATATGCCAACTAGTGGAGTGGTCTCACAGTCAAAACCTAGCACTCAACATCAATAAGACACAAGAGCAGATTGTGAACTTGAGGAAGGGTAAGATGAAGAAACACATACCAATCCTTGCAGAGAGATCAGAAGTGGAGAGAGTTAGCAATTAATTTTTCCCTCGAATGATAACCTCTACATGTGAAACTCATGCTGATTTGCTCATCATTCACTGTTATTGTTGCAAAATATTTCCCCACACTCCAGCTGGACAATTGGCTGAAATTTCTAATTGTGGAAAACACTCCCTCGTATTCCAGGTATCACTCTAGAAATGATTTGCTTTCTAAATGGGCCATCCGCATTGAGTGCAACGGTACCCTCAACAGTGGCGGGATGAGAACCATCCACCATGTGGGAATCTGATCCAAGTTCTCAGCAGCACGGGAATGAATGAGAAAGATTCAAATGTGTTGGCAATTCAACATAACACATTTTTGTTTCCGGTTCGGTGAGGTTTTATTACTGTCCTGGTCAAAGCCCGAGTAAAATGTTTTATAATCACAGCCATTTTATTGGCACAGGTGCTGTAGGCCTTTGATCTTGTCTTCATCTGTTTGCATTTGGATCTGATGCTCCTGCTCTTTGAAACAGTGATTATAACTTTCTATACATTTACTGATATTTTATTAACATTCTGGAAGCTGAAATGGTCTGAATTGGTAAAGTATGACAGCTTCTGCATTATTTTGAAGTGCACCACCGTTGTGAAGTGATGTGTTATTACAGTGTGTTTCTCGTTCGTATAAAATCCACCCCTATTAGGAGCAGAAAATCAGACGTGATACTTGTTTGTGTTTATTTTGGGGTGAATTAGAATTTCTGATTAGAGTTGATTTGCTTCCTTTCACATTTTCTCCGACAATGGAATCTCTGAAAACACGAACGGTGTGAATTATGTCTGAATGATTCATCCGTCCGTGCATCTCCATCCATTTCAAATTTTCAAATATATATTTTAAACATAACTAATTCAGCAGATGCTGGAAACCAAACGCAACAGAGAGAGAGAGACACACACACACAACACTGGAGGAAGTCAGCAGGGCGGGCAGCATTTATGGAAATGGATAAACGGTTGACGTATTGGGCTGAGACCTTTTTCAGGTCTGGAGAGTAATGGGGGAGATGCCAGAATAAATTGGCGTGAGGAGGGGAAAGGTGATAGAGGAAACCAGGTGAAAGGTGAAGGGCTGGAGCAGAAGGAATTTGTTAAGAGAGGACAGTGGAGTACAGGAAAAACAGAAGCAGTTAGGAAGTGATAGGTGAAAATAGGCATGAACCCAAAGAGGTGAACAGAAGATTGGAGAGGGAGGGGTAATTTTTGATTGTCATTCATAACACCAGGTTGGAGACTACCTTGATGGAAATTATGTTGTCGCTCCCCCGTCTTGAGGCAAGCCTCACCACGGCACGAGAGGAACCAATAAACTAAAAATGTCGGATCGGAAATGGGAATCAGAATTAAAATGTTGGGACGCTGGGAAGCGCCGCTTTTCACGCTGCAGCGTTGGTGCTCGACGAAATGAGGTCCAGTTTATCACTGGTCTCACCGATGTAGAGAAGGCCGCACCAAGGGCACCAGACACAACAGACGACCACAGCAGATTCACAGGTGAAATGTTGCTTACCTGGAGGGAACGCGTTTGGGCCTGGACTAATGGTGAGAGAGGAGATGAATGAGTGGTTGTAGCACTTTGGGGGCTTGCAGGGATAAGCGCCGTGAGGGTGTTAGGGGTGGCGGGCTGAATGAAACGAGATTATGGAGGCAGTGACCCCTGCGGAAAGTGGAGAGATGGGTTGGGAGTTAGTGATATCGTTGTTGGTAGCATCGCTTTAAAAGTGGGATCAGCCTGTCTGCGCTCACCAGGTCTTCCACCACCTTAACAGTGATGGAGTTGCTCTTATCTACCACGCCCTGACATTCCGCACCCAAAAATCATAATTTGTAAATTCAGCCATTTCCAAAGTGATCGTAGAAACAAATTTATCTTTACCTCCCCATCACCGCCACGCAACCGCTCTCCACTTCCCACAGGGGTCACTTCCTCCGTTATTCCGTTTCCACTCCGAACCTCACTACTCATCTCCCTCCCCGCGCTTATCCCTGCAAGAGGCCCATCCACCTCCTACCTCAGCACCAGTCTTTGTCCCCAAACAGCCCTTCCAGGTGAGGCAAAAATCTTCCTACGAATCCACTGGGGTAGTCTGTGTGGCCAGTGTCCCGAGGCAGCCTTCTCTACATTGGCGAGACCCATCGTTCATCGGGGGCCTTTTCGTCCAGCAGCTCAGCTCCAGCGACCAAAAACAGATCTTCCCCCAGGCAAAACCTCCGATTCCGATTGCTATTCCTGTTCCGCAGCTTTCTCTTCTTGCACGATGAGACAATCCCCAGGATGGAGCAGCAACCACTTACAGTCTATGTTGTCTGGGTAGCCTCAATCCTGATGGCATGAATATCGATTCTCCTTCCCGTGGAAAGAATGATCACCCTTCCCCTTTTTATTCTATTCCTCAATCTGGCCTTTTACCTCTTCTCACCTGCCTATCCTCATCGGTTCTCTCCAGCTTCCCTTTCTCCTGTGGTCCATTCTCCAGTCCAATCAGGTTGCTTCCTCTCCATCCCCTTAGTTTTCCCGTCCACCAGGCTTGACCTATCACCGTCCGGCTTCCCTTCTCCTCCTCCGTTACCCTTTTATTGTGGCGTCTCACCACTTCGTTTCCGGTCCTGAAGAAGGGTCTCGGCCCGGCACTTCGGCTGTTTATTCATTCCCATAGATGCCGCCTGACCTGCGGAGTTCCTCAGGCAGTTGGTTTGTGTCGCTTTTAGTACTTTTGTTGTGAGTTATCGTGACGGAGAGTGCGAGTCAAATGTGTTATTTCCATGTTTTTGAGCCATTGATGCCTCACTGCCTTTCAATAAAGAAGTTGAGTTAAAAACAGTGTGACCCATAATGTTCAGGTTATTAATGACTCTGAAAACCTGTACTCCGATAAGGTGCTTTGACGGCCAGGAATTTTCCATCCTTTCGGCTACAAGCATGTGGAGCGAGTTACTCTCAGAAACATCAAGCTGTCACTGCTCTCACGACGTGATCTTTCAGATGGTCATTAGCCTGATGATACTTAAGTCGATTTTTAAGTCTACTTAAAATGTTTTTGTCAGTTTCATGGACCCGATTTGTGACTATCCCATTGACAGGTTGTATGTTATTCGTACTTTTATTAGGTTGTCGTGCGTTATAACATTGAAACTTCCAATGTGTTTGAACAGCAGCATTTTTTGTTATTCAGTGTGTTCTATACTTGCTTTGTTGTCTGGTGCAACCCTCTTACGTTTCTGGGGCTAACATTTGGGATTATGTTTGTGGTTGTAGCCTGCTCTATATGATGCATCCGAGTGGTTACCGAGTGTTTAATCCTCCTTAACGAACTGAACAAAGCTGTAGAGGCAATGGATGAGGTTGGTAAGGATCCTCAGGGAAGGGTGAGGGACATGAAGGGTTGAAACAACAGAGTTGTGTCCGTCCATTCAGGGCGAACCTCGAGCAACACCGATAATCAATGGACAACATTCCGACTGCCTTCCTGAAAACAGAAGAGAAGGACGCTGGTTTCATAGACCATCAGTGTCGATCTCTTTTCAAAATGAGCGACAGAGGAGAACGTAGCATCTCCTTCAGCTGTTCACTGAGCTCAGTCTGACTAACGAGGTAACGAGCTCAGATGTTGCAGCATGCAGCACAGTTCATTGAAAAATGAAGGAATATGCAAACAGCGTGAGACGTCCACTGTATGAACCATCCTGTTCCCCATAGCCATCACCCCATACCACGCCCATACAGGATGAAATCTGCCCAGCAGTAAAACCAAGCATTTTCACAGGTTTTCGGGGTCGCTGTAATTTTGACTACTACTTGGAGCCCGGAGTCTGCCGTGGGCTCTACTGACCACTAAATGGTTCGTGAAGGTGAAAGCTTTGAGCAGGACAACAACAAGGAATGGGGTCACAGTTGAAAAGTCAGAACGAAGAACACACATTACTGCCCAAAATAGTGACACAAGTAATTCTCAACTCTGCATGCAAAGGCATGTTAAAGATATATATATTGGACCATGAAGAACTTTAAGCAACTCAGTGAAGGTGCAAAGGTCAGAATCACATCCGCCGTTCTCCCAGTGCAATACTTAGCGTTTAGATCCTGGAAGCAAATGGCCACAAATCGTTCAAAGGTGAAGGCGACCGTGAACCAAACAGAGCAGTCTGTGGCGGCCTGCAATAAGAAGACGTGGGTTCTGCACACGCGGACGTAAAACAGGAAGGAAAAGTCATTCGGAAAAGCCTTCGGAATTTTCATCATTATAACGTCCAGGAAAACGACCGCTAGGTCAGCCGCTGACATGGCAGCAGATAGCGGGTGACTGTTTTAGAGAGTCCGCACTTTCCCCGTGACAGTATGACAATCGTCAGCACGTTCACTGTGAAAAGCAGAAATACGGAAATTATATATCAACTGCGAGCCTGTATGTGCCAATGTCTTTTTTAACGGCACAATATATCAGCCTCTATCATGATGTTTGGGAGCGCTTTCTCTGCACCTGCCTCTCCTTGTATAGAAAACCTATAACCAACCTCCCGCCGTATTTTCCCACACCTTTTCCTCATTTCCATCCTGGGAAAAAGACACAAGCGGTTGAGTCTGTCTCTGCCTCTTACGATCGCGCATAAGTCTATCAACTCACCTCTCATCCTCCAAAGGGCTGAGCCCAGGCTCGCTCCCGAGCTTTCCAATCCAGAACGAATACATTTCTGGTTCGCAGCAGCAACGTACCTAACCAGATCCACATCTCTTTTTTCCGCCACTGTGTCAACGAATAAACTATTTTAAGAATTTAAACTTTCTTTCAAATACCCATGCAGTGCCCATGAAAAGTATTCGCCCCCTTGAATGTTTTCGTTTTATTGTGCAGCATTGTATCACAGTGGATTTAATTTGGATTTTATTTTTAACACTGATAAACCGAAAAATGTCAACGTGAAAACAAATCTCTAAAACATGATCTAAATTAATTACAGACATAGAACGTGAGCGTGACTGGGGTAGAAGAAAGAGATTGTGGTAAGGCGAGATTGGGGTGAAAGATGAGAGGGGGAGAGAGAGATAGAGATCGGTCGAGAGTGACAGAGGGAAAGAGGGAGACAGAGAGAGGGAGACTGGGTAGAAAGCGAGTGTGGAGAGAGGGAGATTTGGGGTTAGAAAGAATGGAGATAGAAAGAACCTTGGAGTGAGGTACGAGAGTGCAATGTGGAGGGAGAGAGAGGGGGCAGTGGATAATAGAGGCAAGAGAGAGAGACAATGTGTAGAGATAGAGGCAGGGTGATGAGAGAGATTTCGAATGACTGAAAAGATCGGAAGCTGGGGGAGACCGAGAGGAATGGGGTAGAGAAAGAGACCGGGCCTGGGCAGAGAGACGTGGGAGAGAAAGTCTGCGCGGACGTGGTAAATCTTGGATGAGGGTGTGTAGGGAAGAGTGAGTTAAAACCGTGAAAAATGTACCGTGAGGGTCCGGAGGGCTTTCCGTCACGCACAGCATTCTGGGACAGCAGTACCAATATTGTAAAGTGCTGCGAATCATCCAACCTGCCTGGGTGACTCCTTCCCCTGACCCAACTCCTGCCAAATCGCATCGGCGTTCTCCCTCCCTCGTAACTTTCTTCGCCACCTCCCTGTCTCTCTCTGATCACCAACCTCCCTCCTGTCGACGACATTTCCGAATATAACGTTTCCAGTGCTGTATGTTGCTTCAGTTTTGTGAAATTGCAGACCTCTGCGTTTTCCACTTGAGAATAGCGTCTTCTCACCAATACTCCTTGGAACGATAACCCGGCTGCACAAGTCAGATGGGTGTAAACGGATGACCCACAAATCAAGAAAACAACATTATGACCTAATCCTATTGTTCTACGGTTTCGCACGCATCCCTGCTAATGGATCTAAAGGCAAGCCTTTTACTTGTACCTCAGAGTTCCACACTGCATGATAGAAAAGATTCGCCATTTAAACTCTGGTACCGCACTTCATTTTGAGATATCTGTGACAAATGTCTGTAGTCCAGCAGGATACCGACAAAACGGGATTAAAACGATGGAGTAACTATGTCTCAGAGGCACATTCGAGTTCGCCACCCGTTGGGTGTTCCGCTTTGTGCCTCCTGATCCTGGCCCATCACCGGGCAGAAAGGATGGGATCGGGATGGGCAGAAAGGATGGGATGTAACCAAGTAGGAGAGACAGCAGTATTACCTGAAGTATTGTGTGAAATAAGGAAATCCGGATCCGGATCCGAGTCGCACCCAAGATGTTATCCGGTAAGTAACCAAAACCAATAGATAGAAATCAGACTGCAAGAAGTGAACAGAACGAAATTTCGTTCGTGCTTCTGCTTGCGACTGACTGTCTTTCCTTTGCAGGACCAGGTCAGTAGATTAAAGAAGGATGGGAAGTAGCAACAGTGACGTTTATCAGGAATGCGGGGAGAGTCTTCTGTGTGAAGGTAAAGTAGAAAACGAGAAAGAAGCACCCGAAGGTTGAACGAGTAACAAAATCCCTGGAAGTTCCACTGGTGCCGCTAATCTTCCTCCTGATAATGTCTGGTTGGAAAGTGGATATACTGTACTAGATATGTGATTCCTTTTACTAGTGGCTTGTGTGGTTGGACACAAGGACGGTGGTCCTATTGGGGTCCTTTTAGTTAAAGAAAATCAAATAATTTAAACAAGAAACTGGTAGTGGAGACGGAGATCCTACGTGGGATTATGATTTTATAATGTAATAATGTGTTTTGATTTATGCACTTTGTTTGTTTGTGCGTAGTTCACCAGAGGATGTTCTTGCTTTCATAAGTGCTTGTCTGTTGCGTGTGCTGCTGTACCCGACACTCTGGGTCGAAGAATCGTTGTCTCGTTTGAGGGTGTGCATGTGTGTAGTTAAACGACAGTAAACGTGACTTGAGTTGAATAAGTGCTGAAGATATAAGTGTCACCAACCTCCGGAACAACAACAACAACAAAAATAGACTGACTGACCAAACAATGTCCAAACAAAAGAAGGGGGAGGCGTCTCAATCCTCACCTAGACAGCCTGAGCTCAGGCCCGAATCAGGTCTGGACAAAGTCTTAATGTTAGCAGAAGCTATACGACAAAATGAAACATCCCGACCCCGCCTGATGACGCTCAGGCAAACGAAGCAGAGGGGCAGGAGGGTGACAAATGGCAAGTCAAAGAACTATCCAAGGAAAGATGAGGCCATTTTTAGGGCCGTTTCTGAACCATCGAGGGGTCTCACAAAGGTACACGACTTTAATTTGCGTATTAGAACAGGAAACGGGGAGAAATAAAGAGAAGTGAATTCAGAAGTCGATCTTGTTGCGTTATATCAAAACATATATATATGATTGGCATCACCACGGTAATTGGACTATAGATCCCGTGTGAAGGTCGGGCTATGGGACAAATTTGTGAAATTTATAAGCCCTTGACTGGCAATGTTCGGATGCTCTGAAATGTGGTCCGTGGAACCCACTTCGCCTGCAGTACAAAGCGCGGTTCAATTTTGCAGAGGAATAGAGGTGAAAACGATAATAATGGATATAACGCTACCACGGGCACGTGGTTAAAGGGACAAGCTCGGCTGCCGTTGTGGGCTAGTTCGTCAGCATATTGATTTTGGAGAGGGAACCAGGTGCAGGCAGATAGCAGGAGACAATATAACTGACGTTATTTCCCGTTTCCCTGACGCATGATGGAATAGACTTACCGAGCAACTCTGCGCTGCCATACACGGAATTGAAAATACACCTGGACTAAGATGTTAACCAACGATAGCTTATCCTGATATGCAAACCTCTGATGTATTGACATTGCACCTTAAGTATAATCCTTAAGTTTCACTAGAAACATTGTCTATAATAAAACGTCGAGTTAGTAGTAACGTGCATAAATCTATTGTGCGTTCGAAACGATATCGGTCGACTCAACTCTTACTTCTGTCAACTCCGGGCGAGGAGAATCACCAGTGTTGTGTACCGCTGATCGGTACAGATAGACAGACAGCAGTGAGACGGAACTGGAAATGCAACAGAGTGAGTAATGTTCCGTCAGAAAGCGGTGCAACATCATTTAAAGCAATTTTAATTCGGATTTCCAGTATCATTCTTTTATTTTTCAGACATCGGTAAACCTTCCAGATAGAACTCAGTTCGTTCGAGAGAGAAACAAAACAAATAACTTTTTCCAGTTGCTCTGGAAGTTCATTAAATTTCAGCGTGCACTTATCATCAATAGAAATATATATTCCCGAATGAGGCTTATCTTGTTCTGTAGGGGACCGGACGTGTGGTCAGTGAGAAACAGAGTATAGATGGCGAGGGAAAGAAACAGATTGTCACGAGGCCTTGGGATGTGAACAGAGATAAAAGCGTGGGAGATATTCAGGGACAACGAGGGAGCAGGTCGGAGATGGAGTAAAAAAAAACAATATACGCTCTCTTTCAGCCCGATCATCTTCCCTCACGATGAAACTCACTAGTCTGCAATGAAATTAAATTTTGATCAGAACTGGACGTGGGGGAAGGAGTGAGCGACGACAACGTGAGTGATATTGGGAGAAAAACACTGTGAGCATCATTAAAAAGAATGAATCAGAAACAACGGAGAAAATGGAGAAAGGGAGAGGTTTCTTCCTAAATAGACCAACCCGGAGTAAAACGCTGTCAGATGTAATGGATATTATTAAAATAAAATGGGAGTGACCTGACTATAGACCCGAGAAACAGTTAGTTTCTGAAATATTGTGGAGTTTAATTAGCTGTAGGAATACAATTGAGAGATAAGGCTACCAATCGCTGCTCTGTGGTTTACGAGCGCAAACACCAACACGTTTGTCTCCAGGTAATAATGGCATGATTTAACAGAATATATTCTGCCATGTACAGAATCCGATCCGTATACTGACGTTTTCAACTCCTGCTTTGTCCTTAAGATATCCGTGTCGTTAGCATTCCCCTCGCAGTGTCCTGGTAGTACTGGGTTAGATAATTGTTCCTAACCTCAACCATCTCTTGCAGACTCTCTGGTGTTTATTCTTCTCGTAGCATGATTTCCCTGCTAACATGGATTTAAAATCGCGCCCACTTTGCATCACTTCTACCTTAATGTCAGCTGCAGTCAGCTGATCACCGTTCGGTCAGATCAAGTGCAGTCCTGTATTTTGTACATTATTGTTTTTAGTATTTTTTTTTGTCGGCGTGAATTGTCACCAGATGCTACTGTCCTGCCGAAGACATAACTGTATGGCATGGATTAAAATCAATGCATATTTATGAAATAGTCTTACTCTAGAAAGGGGCACGAAACAGGGTTGTGCCACTACTCTTCGCATTGTGTCTGGAATCATTAGCTCAGTACATCAGACAAAATGAAGATACCAGGGGAATTACTACTAAAGGTACAGAGCATAATTTGGCTTGTTACGCTGAAGACATTTTGATCTATCTAGGGCAACCAACATACTCTTTACCTAAATTGATGCAATCCTTTGAACAATATGGTAAACTATCAGGGTACAAGATCAACATTGATAAAACCCAATTACTTTCATATAACTATAGCCCACCAAGGGAAATAGAAAGTTGATAACCCGGTCATGGCAAACAGAATCTTTCAAATATTTGGGCATTATTGTGCCAAAAGATTTGGCAAAATTATCAGAATGTGATTATCAGTCTTTATATAAAACAGATTAAGGAAGCTATGGCAAGATGGAACCTGATTTCTGTTTTTCTTAGTCTCAGTTCAAGGATTGAGTTTATGAAAATGAATATATTGCTCAGCCTGTTATATCTCTTTCATACGCTACCAATAGAGATTAATCAAAAACAATTCAATGAATGGAACAAGATGTTATCAAGGAATATTTGGCAGGGTAAAAGGCCTAGAGGTCGCCTGAAAACTTTTCAATTAACAAAGGAAAACGGGATGGAGCCTACCTTCTCTTAGAGATTATTATTTTGCAGCACAGCTGAGAGCTGTGAAATGTTGATGCAACCCATCATATGACGCTCAATGGTAAAACTTTGAGGAGCGGGTACTTCCCATCCCCATACAAGCAAGTTTGGCTGCTAACAACCTGCAAAGGTACATAAATACTATTGATAACAAATGGGTGAAATTGACTCTTTCAATATGGAATACTACTATAAAAGAATATAATCTAGAGGGAGATAGTGCAATTATTCAAAGATGTGCATATGACTCGGATTTTACACCGAATAAACTGGGTGCTCGGTTTAAGAACTGGGCAGCTAAAGGAATAAGAGTTCCTTGCAACATAATGAAAGAAGGGACATAATGAAAGAAGAATGTTCAATTTTGAAATGCTTACAGAGAAGCACTTATTAGAAAAAAAATATTTTTAACAGTATTTACATATGCCACAATATGTTAATAAGACGCTCAAAAACGTAACCAAGGCACGTACATGTTTGATAGAACATATAATTCAGATAACGGTAGTAGCATCATTTCAAGCGTGTATAAGGGTTTGTCAAATCTTATAACACTTTCGACTTCATACATTAAAACAGAATGGGAGAATGAAGGAGGGATAATTATATCTGAGGAAGAATGGAAAATAATATGGAGGTATTATATATTATTATTATATAATATGGAAGAGTACCAGTTCACAGAAATGGAGGGAGTTCGGATGGAAATAACTTGATAAGATATTTTATTACACCCTCTTAGAAATCCCATTATGATAGTAACCTCCATGTTCGCTGGAGAAATTGTGGAAATCAAAATGCAAATCATTATCATATTTTTGGGACTGTCCTGTTATCAAAGACTATTGGAGGGGGATACACAATGCCCTACAAGACATCTTTAAATGTGAAATACCCTTAGAGAGTAAGTCCATAAATTTTGTGTATCTACCTCAAGAATGGTGTAAAATGGATGAATATTTAATGAATATACTGTTGGTGGCGGGTAAAAAGACTTTTACTAGGAAATGGTTATTACAGGAGAGCCAACATTTAAATTCATCGATGGAAATGACAATGGACATTTTCAAAATGGCGAAGATAACAGCATATTTTAATCATTAGCTGGAAGAATTTGATTCATTCTGGTAAAATGGGTTGACTACATAATGCCTCATAGGCCTGATTTTATTCTCACATATCAATGAATATGTTGTTAAAAATATCACTCTGTACTTGTACATATTTTTTTTTTCATTTTGCTTGTTTTATTTTCTTTCCACAGTTTTCTACAAGTGTTTACCTCAGAGATTTGTGACATATACGATTATACGATATATATGTACAATGTCTGTAATACATCTTATGGAAATGTCAGTTCAATGATGAACTTCAATAAAAAATAAATTAAAAAAAAAAGAAAAATGAACAAAGTGGGAATCAGGTGATGAAATCGTTATGTTCCGCACATTTATTGGGCAACTAAGGCAGACTGTGCAAGCTCGGTGTAATGCTCATATAACGCGGGGTTGATTTCAAGATAAACCGTGAGCTCGCACAGAGCTAACATTTGCTTTGAGAGATATGGACCGAGATATCATACAATTCATATAAAATAAAATGAATATGAAGGCAACAATGGATCTAGGCGACGGGTCATGACGGGCATTTCAATGCGGAATTCCTGGAATAGATTTAAAACTTTCTGATTGTTTACTTTGCTAGACAGTGTTAAGGACTGAGCTTTAAGTATTCCCTGTGGTGCCGAGAGAAAACAGAATTAGAAACGGCGTGTTGTTTGTTCACTGACTATAAGAAACTTGAGTCATTGTGCAACCTTTGTGCCTGTCGTTTTATTTTTATCGGGGCATAGGTTAATATATAAAAGGGCAGCGAGATCAGAACGCAAGCGAGTGGCGCTTACTGCAAGGAGTGCGGTACCATTTTGTACAATACCCGAAAAATGGCTCTACCAACAATCCGAAATGTAAGGATTGTTTTTTACCCTATTCTCGCAGCCTTCGGTGTTCCGGGTAAGTCGACACATTAAAATTACTCTCTGTCTGAAACGCTCGGACACTCTTCGATTAACAGTCGTTTCACTGGGTGTCTTGTACCGGGGAAAACAACCCAGCGCGGAGACACGGCAGTCTACTGCTGCAGGGATGATCCTCTCCGGTGGATCACGTTCACTGCCGCCCCCTCCCCCCTCCAAAGGTCACCCCTGACGATGCTGCTCAAATTCAGAGAAATCAATCTTCCCTGCTGGCAGATGTAAATTGGCATTCACGCATTGTTACGGATTGAAATAAATCTTGTGATATAACTTATTTTTGAAGAAGAGTACGAATCGTGGTATCATTGTGAAGTGTGCCAACTGCCGCTGAACACAGCACCCTCCACTCTGTCATAACTGGACAGACAGTGGAGTTTCAGGATAAATTCTGCTTTACTTTCTCTCTCTCTCTCTCTCTCTCTCTCTCTCTCTCTCTCTCTCTCTCTCTCTCTCTCTCTCTCTCTCTCTCTCTCTCTCTCTCTCTCTCTCTCTCTCTCCCTCCCTCCCTCCCTCCCTCCCTCCCTCTCCCTCTCCCTCTCCCTCCCTCCCTCTCTCCCTCTCTCTCTCTCTCTCTCTCCCTCTCCCTCTCCCTCTCCCTCTCCCTCTCTCCCCCACCACTCTCCCGCGCCCCGCCACTTTAGTCTTTTCGATCAAACCTTTAATAATATGTCTTACCCGTACCAGTAGGGAATTATATTAAATATACCTATCACAAGCATGTCCAGCTAGGGATCTGAAATAATTTCTCCCTATTGATCGGCATTTCTGAATCTGTTGATTTTCAGATAGTTTGTGTGCAAGCGACACTGTACGAGGCAGTGAAGTCCGTTTCTGTTCAACGGGCCCCGTGCTTAATCATTGATTAAACGGAGGGAACGAGTGCATCAGTTTCACCCTGGGCCTGGTGACCGAGGGCAGCACGACCCCACTTAGTCCGGGGCAGTACTGGCTCAATAATCATGAGAGCTCCATTGAGTGGAATCTGTCGAGTTCACATCAGCCGACCCTCCTACAACTGCTGGGTTCGGCTCTGTCCCGGCTCTCATTCCCGAGAGCTGATGCCTGAATGGGGTTTCGAGGGTAACAGACATTGAAATGACGATCCCACGGGTAGGGATTGTAGGGCGCTAGGGAGGTTTGGGAGAATATGGTGATCTCTGTGTTTCCGGGTTGTGATGGCGAACGAGCAGAGGTGCTGCCCCTCTCGGTTACATCGCCAAGGTGAAATCGAGAGCATGTCATCAGCAACTTAACCAGGAGCAAATGCGTAGTTCGGCTGCAAACTTTTTTACTTCACTGAATGAGGAGTTTTCAGTCACTCTTGAAATATTTTTAAAATATTGTCGCTTGGAACATATTTCGCCAGTAAATTTACCGATCACTTTCGGAAAGGTATATTCACATTGGACTTTGCAAACACTTCTCCTCGCCCTGTTTGTAACTCTCACTTTGTGTCTCTTCCCCTAGCGAACCTATTGACCATGGTGGTCCTCTTCCGAGGGAATTGCGGCCTTTCCAAAGGTATATCCCACTACATGGTTGCCATGGCAATGGCAGATCTCCTGGTGATGATATTCTGTGTAATCGGCTATCATATCGTCATGTAGCAGTTTCCATTCTCCTTCCTGTCCTACACATCCGCTTGTAAGGTCGTCCTGTACTTCACGTCGACCAGCCTGCAAATCTCGGTCTGGTACACTGTCCTGTTCACAGTCGATCGGTTTGTAGCGATCTGTTGTCAGAAGCTCAAAGCGAAATATTGCACAGTGAGGACAGCTGTTGCCGGCATTATAACCGTGCTGGTTCTGTTGCATTTACAGAGCGTCCCGTATCTATTTCAGTATAAACCTCTGTATGTAGTTAACGGTGTTCAATGGGGCTGTCAGCCGAGCTCATGGTTCATGACGACCCTTATGGGAGTCACATTCTCCTTTCTGCAGAGTACTTTAACGGTTATAATACCTTTTTCTCTGATAACCCTGTTAAACTGTCTGACAGTGAGGCGCATATTATTAGCCAGCAAAGTGCGCCGCGGACTGCGCGGTCACAGCAGTCAAACACAGAAGGATCCCAAGATGGAAAGCCGCTTGAAATCCATCATTTTGCTCTTTAGTGTGTCGGGCAGTTT